>NC_091350.1:27029661-27154661 GCF_038502225.1 Cherax quadricarinatus | reverse complement strand
AACCACAGTGTTGGAAAGGAAACTGAAGGTATGGTACACAAACGCTGATGGAATAACAAATAAGTGGGAGGAGTGTAATGAAAGTCAAAGAAGCATCACCGGACATCATAGCTCTCACAGAAACCAAGCTTACAGGTATGATAACAGATGCCATCTTTCCAACGGGATACCAAATCCTGAGGAAAGACAGAGGGAACAGGGGGGGGTGGAGGAGTGGCATTGCTGATCAAAAATCGCTGGAATTTTGATGAGCTGGAGAGAGGAGACAGCGGAGAAGAAAGTGATTACATAGCGGGAACGCTTCACTCTGGAGGTCCCAACGTGGTAATAGCAGTGATGTATAACCCACCGCAGAACAGCAGGAGGCCAAGGCAAGAGTACGACGAGAGCAATAGAGCGATGGTTGACACATTGGCTAGAGTGGCCAGAAGAGCTCATGCATGCAGGGTAAAGCTCCTGATCATGGGTGACTTTAACCACAAGGAGATCGATTGGGAGAACTTGGACCCACATGGGGGCCAAGGTACATGGAGGGCTAAGATGACGGAGGTGGTACTGGAAAACTTCATGTGCCAACACGTAAGGGACACTACAAGAGAGAGAGGAGAGGATGAACCAGCAAGGCTGGACTTAGTATTCACCTTGAGTAGTGCAGATATCGAGGACATCACATATGAAAGACCCCTTGGGGCCAGTGACCATGTGGGTTTAAGCTTCGAATACACAGTAGAGCTACAAGTGGAGGGAGAAGCAGGAAGGCCAGGACGAATGAAGCCAAACTACAAGAAAGGGGACTACATAGGAATGAGGAACTTCCTGAACGGGGTTCAGTGGGACAGAGAACTGGCAGGGAAGCCAGTTAATGAGATGATGGAATATGTAGCAACAAAATGCAAGGAGGCTGAGGAGAGGTTTGTACCCAAGGGTAACAGGAATAATGAAAAAGCCAGGATGAGCCCATGGTTTACCCAAAGGTGCAGGGAGGCAAAAACCAAGTGTGCTAGGGAATGGAAGAAATATAGAAGGCAAAGGACCCAGGAGAATAAGGAGAGCAGTCGTAGAGCCAGAAACGAATATGCACAGATAAGAAGGGAGGCCCAAAGACAATATGAAAACGACATAGCAGCGAAAGCCAAATCTGACCCGAAACTGTTGTACAGCCACATCAGGAGGAAAACAACAGTCAAGGACCAGGTAATCAGGCTAAGGAAGAAAGGAGGAGAGACAACAAGAAATGACTGTGAAGTATGTGAGGAACTCAACAAGAGATTCAAAGAAGTGTTCACAGAGGAGACAGAAGGGGCTCCAGAAAGACGGAGAGGTGGGGCACACCACCATGTGCTGCACACAACCGAGGAAGAAGTGAAGAGGCTTCTGAGTGAGCTAGATACCTCAAAGGCAATGGGGCCAGATAACATCTCCCCGTGGGTATTGAGAGAGGGAGCAGAGGCGCTATGTGTACCCCTAACAACAATATTCAATACATCTATCGAAACAGGGAGATTGCCTGAGGCATGGAAGACAGCAAATGTAGTCCCAATCTTTAAAAAAGGAGACAGACATGAAGCATTAAACTACAGACCAGTGTCACTGACATGTATAGTATGCAAAATCATGGAGAAGATTATCAGGAGAAGAGTGGTGGAACACCTAGAAAGCAACGATCTCATCAACAGCAGCCAACATGGTTTCAGGGACGGGAAATCCTGTGTCACAAACCTACTGGAGTTCTATGATATGGTGACAGCAGTAAGACAAGAGAGAGAGGGGTGGGTGGATTGCATTTTCTTGGACTGCAAGAAGGCGTTTGACACAGTTCCACACAAGAGATTGGTGCAAAAACTGGAGGACCAAGCAGGGATAACAGGGAAGGCACTACAATGGATCAGGGAATACTTGTCAGGAAGACAGCAGCGAGTCATGGTACGTGGCGAGGTGTCAGAGTGGGCACCTGTGACCAGCGGGGTCCCGCAGGGGTCAGTCCTAGGACCAGTGCTGTTTCTGGTATTTGTGAACGACATGACGGAAGGAATAGACTCTGAGGTGTCCCTGTTTGCAGGTGACGTGTAGTTGATGAGAAGAATTCACTCGATCGAAGACCAGGCAGAACTACAAAGGGATCTGGACAGGCTGCAGACCTGGTCCAGCAATTGGCTCCTGGAGTTCAATCCCACCAAGTGCAAAGTCATGAAGATTGGGGAAGGGCAAAGAAGACCGCAGACGGAGTACAGTCTAGGGGGCCAGAGACTACAAACCTCACTCAAGGAAAAAGATCTTGGGGTGAGTATAACACCAGGCACATCTCCTGAAGCGCACATCAACCAAATAACTGCTGCAGCATATGGGCGCCTAGCAAACCTCAGAACAGCATTCCGACATCTTAATAAGGAATCATTCAGGACCCTGTACACCGTGTATGTTAGGCCCATATTGGAGTATGCGGCACCAGTTTGGAACCCACACCTAGCCAAGCACGTAAA
Source organism: Cherax quadricarinatus (assembly GCF_038502225.1). Taxonomy (NCBI): domain Eukaryota; kingdom Metazoa; phylum Arthropoda; class Malacostraca; order Decapoda; family Parastacidae; genus Cherax; species Cherax quadricarinatus. Next base: position 27,152,181 of record NC_091350.1, on the reverse strand, counting down.
GAAACTAGAGAAAGTGCAAAGGTTTGCAACAAGACTAGTCCCAGAGCTAAGAGGTATGTCCTACGAGGAGAGGTTAAGGGAAATCAACCTGACGACACTGGAGGACAGGAGAGATAGGGGGGATATGATAACGACATACAAAATACTGAGAGGAATTGACAAGGTGGACAAAGACAGGATGTTCCAGAGATTGGACACAGTAACAAGGGGACACAGTTGGAAGCTGAAGACATAGATGAATCACAGGGATGTTAGGAAGTATTTCTTCAGCCACAGAGTAGTCAGTAAGTGGAATAGTTTGGGAAGCGATGTAGTGGAGGCAGGATCCATACATAGCTTTAAGCAGAGGTATGATAAAGCTCACGGCTCAGGGAGAGTGACCTAGTAGCGATCAGTGAAGAGGCGGGGCCAGGAGCTCGGACTCGACCCCCGCAACTTCAACTAGGTGAGTACAACTAGGTGAGTACACACACACAAACACACACACACACACACACACACACACACACACACACAACCTGACGACACTGGAGGACAGGAGAGATAGGGGGGAAATGATAACGACATACAAAATACTGAGAGGAATTGACAAGGTGGACAAAGACAGGATGTTCCAGAGATTGGACACAGTAACAAGGGGACACAGTTGGAAGCTGAAGACACAGATGAATCACAGGGATGTTAGGAAGTATTTCTTCAGCCACAGAGTAGTCAGTAAGTGGAATAGTTTGGGAAGTGATGTAGTGGAGGCAGGCACATCTCCTGAAGCGCACATCAACCAAATAACTGCTGCAGCATATGGGCGCCTAGCAAACCTCAGAACAGCATTCCGACATCTTAATAAGGAATCGTTCAGGACCCTGTACACCGTATACGTTAGGCCCATATTGGAGTATGCGGCACCAGTTTGGAACCCACACCTAGCCAAGCACGTAAAGAAACTAGAGAAAGTGCAAAGGTTTGCAACAAGACTAGTCCCAGAGCTAAGAGGTATGTCCTACGAGGAGAGGTTAAGGGAAATCAACCTGACGACACTGGAGGACAGGAGAGATAGGGGGGACATGATAACGACATACAAAATACTGAGAGGAATTGACAAGGTGGACAAAAACAGGATGTTCCAGAGATTGGACACAGTAACAAGGGGACACAGTTGGAAGCTAAAGACACAGATGAATCACAGGGATGTTAGGAAGTATTTCTTCAGCCACAGAGTAGTCAGTAAGTGGAATAGTTTGGGAAGCGATGTAGTGGAGGCAGGATCCATACATAGCTTTAAGCAGAGGTACGATAAAGCTCACGGCTCAGGGAGAGTGACCTAGTAGCGATCAGTGAAGAGGCGGGGCCAGGAGCTCGGACTCGACCCCCGCAACCTCAACTAGGTGAGTACAACTAGGTGAGTACACACATACACACACACACACACACACACACACACACACACACACACACACACACACACACACACACACACACCAAAGGACCAGGGGTGACATGATGTCAACATATAAAGTAGAGACGATAATGGATGGTTCCTTAAATGGAAATCCGGCACTCGAGGTCACAGCTGGTTCATGCAAATAGAAATGATTCACAGGTTAACATAATATTCTTGAAGTTAGTGGAGAGTGAAGTCAATAGCAGCTATGGAGGAGTCGTAGATGTGTTAGTGTACGTCAGTGTGTTAGTGTACGTCAGTGTGTTAGTGTACGTCAGTGTGTTAGTGTACGTCAGTGTGTCAGTGTACGTCAGTGTGTTAGTTCACGTCATTGTGTTAGTGTATGTCAGTGTTAGTGTACGTCAGTGTTACTATGCGTCAGTGTTAGTGTACGTCAGTGTGTTAGTGCACGTCATTGTGTTAGTTTACGTCAGTGTGTTAGTGTACGTCAGTGTGTTAGTTTACGTCAGTGTGTTAATGTACGTCATTGTGTTAGTGTACGTCAGTGTTAGTGTACGTCAGTGTTAGTGTACGTCAGTGTTAGTTTACGTCAGTGTGTTAGTGTACGTCAGTGCGTTAGTTTACGTCAGTGTGTTAGTGTACGTCGGTGTGTTAGTTTACGTCAGTGTATTAGTGTACGTCAGTGTGTTAGTTCACGACATTGTGTTAGTGTACGTCAGTGTGTTAGTGTACGTCAGTGTTAGTGTACGTCAGTGTTAGTGTACGTCAGTGTTAGTGTACGTCAGTGTGTTAGTGCACGCCAGTGTTAGTGTAAATCAGTGTTAGTGCACGTCAGTGTTAGTGTACGTCAATGTTAGTGTACGTCAATGTTAGTGTACGTCAGTGTTAGTGTACATCAATGTTAGTGTACATCAGGTGTTAGTGTAAGTAAATGTTAGTGTTTGTCTTTGTGTACGTCAAAGTGCTGTACGTCGGAATATTGTGTGCTAATGTACTTCGCTTTGTTAGTGTACGTACGTCATTAGAAAATAAGATTAATTAGGTACAGAGACACATAAGTACAATTATCAAACGTTGCCTGAGTATACGTCATCCTGCACCAGTACATGACTGTTACGTCATGTACTGGTGCAGGATACATCACTGTTACGTCATGTACTGGTACAGGATACTTCACAGTTACAGTTACGTCATGTACTGGTACACGCTACATCACTGTTACGTCATGTACTGGTACAGGCTACGTCACTGTTACGTCATTTACAGGTACAGGCTACGTCACTGTTACGTCATGTACTGGTGCAGGCTACATCACAGTAACGTCATGTACTGGTGCACGCTACATCACTGTTACGTCATGTACTGGTACAGGCTACGCCACTGTTACGTCATGTACTGGTGCAGGCTACGTCACTGTTACGTCATGTACTGGTACAGGCTACATCACTGTTACGTCATGTACTGGTACAGGCTACGTCATTGTTACGTCATGTACTGGTACAGGCTACGTCACTGTTACGTCATGTATTGGTACAGGCTACGTCACTGTTACTGTGTGACTGTTGCAACAACTAGCAATTCTCTCCACTTCCTTCATCTTGTGTTTTGAAAATACGTTCAACTTGCAAGATTATTTTGAATAACATTTAACAATATTGACAATACCTGGGACAATACCTGGGACAATTCCTGGGACAATACCTGGGACAATACCTGGGACAACACCTGGGACAATACCTGGGACAATACCTGGGACAATACCTTGAACAATACCTGGGACAACACCTGGGACAATGTCTGGAACAATACCTGGGACAATACCTGAGACAATACCTGGGACAATACCTGGGACAATACCTGGGACAATACCTTGAACAATACCTGGGACAACACCTGGGACAATGTCTGGAACAATACCTGGGACAATACCTGAGACAATACCTGGGACAATACCTGGGACAATACCTGGGACAATACCTGGGACAATATCTGGGACAATCTTTAGAGCCAAAAATTGTGCGAGAAGGTATCCCTGCATCGTCTAATCTTATCCTCTTGTACATCGATGATCCTCGGGGAGGATCCCGGTATACATGAGCCCAGCCTCCTGTGTGTCGGTGCAGTGGTGCAGCCTCCTGTGTCGGTGAAGTGTAGACAGCCTGTACTGTCTGCACAGACAGCCTATGCTATCTGTCAGCTTAGTTCATATTTCGCGGCACTCAGGTGCGGCCCTCTAGGCCTGCAAAGGTCAGTAGGACGCTGGTCCCACTCGCTCTCTCACTCAGCGGCCTAGAAGCAAACAACAGTCCTGCTAGCTCTCTCCCTCGTGCTCATGGCCCGGGAGGGCCATGAGCACTCAACGCACAAGCCTGTGTACCCACCACGACTTTGAAAATAAAGTAAGAAGCCTCCGAAGACGTTTATCATTGAACCCCACTCTGCAAGAGTCACCAAACAAACTGGTTATAAATGGTAGGAAGCGGTGGTCACAGCAGTTGTGTTTGCCCGGAGAGAGGAAGGAAAGAGGAATGAAGTTGTGTTCACTTCATCATCCTACACTAGAAACATCCGTCTCTCAACGAGTTATCCTGATGTCGTGTCTGCACGTTTCAGCATCCAGACACAGGTACAAGCAGGATCTAGCCGAAATTTGCCGAATTTCTTCGAGAATTGTAAGTGGCATCCCAGTGACCTCACTCTACAGCGTCCCATGCTGTTTCTCAAGTCACGTGTTCAGCGTCATTTATATGTTCTGCTGTTGTTGTTCAGCTCAGCACAGCTATTTCAGCAAGCCAGAGGTGATTTTATGGTGATTTCTGCGTCCAGTGTGTGTGTCTCCGTGTTTGTGGAAGGAGGAAGTGGCCGTTCCTCACCTCACCCATGCTCGCCCTACTGTATACCACCAGATTCCACCACTATGTACTCACTCCCTCTGCTGTGTTTTCCATGTGAATTCATTGCCAGAGCTGGTTATCCAAGTGCTCGAGACCACTCGATGCTACGTAGATCAGCATGCCACGTAGATCACGACGCCACATGGATCCTGACGCCCCGTGGGGTGTGGACGATGTCACGTGGATCTTCAAGCCACGTGGATTACCAAGCCAGATGTCCCAGGCTGCATGTTGTGGTTTGCTGCTGCCCGACATCATGATGTCTGCCTGAAGTCACCTCAAGATGTCTGCCGACGTCACAGTGCTGCTGACGTCACCTCGCGACGTCACACCTGACATCACATGATGTCACATCGAGTGTTTCAGTAATTATGTCAGTATTGTCGAGAAAATTGAGAAAAGATATATGTTGTGTGTTAATTAATTCCTCTCAGTCAGTGTTCTCACATGTTAATGTATGGCTTAGTGTCAATTTTGTGCACAGAAAAGCATCATTTGTTAGTTAAAGCCATGTTGTACCGCATGTACCGTGAGTGAGTGTAAAGTTTTCCATGTGTCCTGTGTGGTCTTGAGCCCAGCTGTGTGTCAACCACAGGTCTGCGACCAGACCCCTGTGTAGCACTTAGTTGCCTGTCACCCGGTGTGACCAGCGTGGTTGACAGCTGATATTAGTCAGCCCTGAGCGTATGAGCCACTTGTACAGAAAGCTCTTATGCTCGTCGCTCATACATGTTCTGCAGAATCGTACCTGCTACGATTCCCATCGAAATTTGTTTCACTTCACCTCCAGACCTTCAGAGTGCAGTTATATGTAGAGAAACAAGTCTGGGGATGCTTATACTAACCTCTGCTGTAACTCCAACTGCCGAGAGAATGACACTCGTCAAGCTGCGGTTTAAGCCCTGTCGGCAGGTGCTGTGTCAGCCTCGTGTCACAAGCTTCATTGAGCTCCTGCACAAAGATGATGTCACTTTGACTGCTAGCTCTCTCACTGCAGTCTGGTGTATGAAGTTGTGACTCCCAGATGTTTCGCCCAGTAGTCTCTGCCACGACTCGCTCCACGACTTACTCCACGCTCGCCGGAAGTGACAGCCCAGCGACAGTACCAGTCGAGAAGTGTCCTGAGTCGCTTGCCAGAAGTCCTGCCCAGTTGCAGAGTTTAGACGATGCCTCACTCGAGGGCACCAGCATGTCGTGCCCCAGGTTGAGTGAAACCTGCAGTGACTCCTATGATGACTGCTTCACCGTTCCAGAGGGGACTGTACCCTGTTACATCACAGCTCAGCCGCAGCGATGTCTCCTGTGTTGCAGTATCTGTCCAGATGCAGGAAGGCGTGCAGTGATGCCCCTCGATGCTCACTGCTCACTGGAAGGTTCCTATGACTCACAATGCCTTTAGGCATAATCCTCCGGGTTTAGCGCTTCCCCCTTGATTATAATAATAATAATAATATGACCACAATGTTTAGCACACCCCACATGTTTTTTTCTTTCCTCCCTGTATGAAGTTTTTTTTCCATGTCCATATGCATATACATGTTTTTATTTTGCGTTCTGTGACCTGTTCCTACGAGAGAGACACCGAGTTTTTTTTACCACCAGTATTGCCACATCAGGACGACGCGAGGTAAGTGGCCGAGCAAATGTGGAAGCCTGTACTGTCTGCACAGACAGCCTATGCTGTCTGCCAGCTTAGTTCATATTTTGTGGCACTCAGGTGCTGCCCTCTAAGCCTGCAAAGGTCAGTGGGACGCTGGTCCCACTCGCTATCTCACTCAGCGGCCTAAAAGCAGACAACAATCCTGCTAGCTCTCTCCCTCTGGGGCATGGCCCTCCCGGGCCATGGGCACTTAACATACAAGCTTGTGTACCCACCACGACTTTGCAAATAAAGTAAGAAGCCTCCGGAGATGTTTATCATTGAACCCCGCTCTGCAAGAGTCACCAAAGAAACTGGTTATAAATTCACTCGAGGGCACAAGCAGGTTGTGCCCCAGGTTGAGTGAAAACCTGCAGTGACTCCTACGATGACTGCTTCACCGTTCTAGAGGAGACTACCCCGTTACGTCAGAGCTCAGCCGCAGCGATATCTCCTGTGTTGCAGTATCTGTCCAGATGCAGGAAGGCGTGCAGTGATGCTCCCTCGACGATCACTGCCTGTGACCATGATGTTTAGCACACCCCACATGTTTTTTTTCTTCCCTCCCTCTTTTAATTTGCTCTCCTCTTTTAATTCGCCTATATATGCCTCTCTTTTGACCAATGAGATTTTTTAATCTATTATTTATCCATTTAGGGTCATTTTTTGTTTAATCTGATAACCCTATTCGGAACATAAGTTGTCTGAGCAGCTAGAACTATCCTCTGGAGTCTATCCAGATATGTTTTTGATCACTTTGGGATACTTCTAATGACAAATTTGGTGCTTTCTAAATATAGATCTCAGGAGTAAGTCGCAAGTGTTTAATCAGGCCTACCTGCTACCTGGAGTCTACCTCCTAAGTTTGATTAGGAACTCCATAAGGTAGACTCCAGGTAGCAGGTAGGCCTGATTAAACACTTGCGACATACTCCTGAGGTCTATATTTAGAAAGCACCAAATTTGTTATTAGAAGGATACCAAAGTGATCAAAAACATATCTGGAGAGACTCCAGAGCATAGTTCTAGCTGCTCAGACAACTTATGTTCCGAATAAGGAAATCAGATTAAAAAAAAAATGACCCTAAATGGATAAATGCGAGGGAAAAGTTCAATAGATAGGAGTAGCGAGGGAGTATATAGTAGCAATAGTTTCATTGCCGGCTACTTGTTAAGGTAGGGTAAGTCAAGCTCCCGCTATTCCCGCCTTTTTTCCCCCACCCAGAAAGTGATAGTTTGACTGCCGGCTGCTTGTTAAGGTAGGGTCAGTCTAACTCCCGCTATCCCTTCCCCTCCTTCTTCCCCCCCCCCCCCCCCGAAAGGTGACGTGTGGGGCTCCGGTCCAAACAGTAATCACTAGACTCACAGCTCCCAGCACTACTGTAAGTACATGTCTGCCTTGTATTCTAGTGGATTTATTGTTTGAAAGCTTCACTTTTGACCAATAATAAACTTATTCCTTTCAGTCTTGCCTTAAGTTGACTGTTGTGATAATTACCACATCTTTTAGGTATTGTACTTATCATGGAGAGTGATTTCTTAAGCAGTGGGTAACCTGTCTATCTTTCCAGCTTGGATGACAGAGAGAATCACCTGCCAATCAACGAGTAGAACTGATGGAGATGGACTAACGTCCTGAGACTTCCCCTTTTTGGATTTAATTACCTGTGCACCTGTATGAAATTGCAGGACGTAACCCCTCATTATTGCAGCAGTAAAGAACCTGCTTTCCTGTCATCGGGATAGAATACTCAAGGTTATACTGTGAAGAACGAACCGGTGGGTTGTAACCAACACCTGCGACCCCACCCCATCATCAGCAACTGCTACGATTTCAACAATACTCAGTGTCACCAACACCAGACACCCCTATATATATTATCGTTGAATTCAGTTATCATTTATATTTTTCATTTTTCATTTTCTTTAATGTAGGATTAAAATTTCATATTTAAGTGTTTTATATTTCCTATATAATAAAGTGTTTATGTTTGTCTGTTATTATTTCTTTTTCTATTCACGAATTTTCCTGAGGAGGAGCAAGCCTTGGTAATACTGTCTGAAGTTGTTACAGGGCTGAGTAAGCCTTCACAAGTGGCGACCTTGCCAGGATCAACTCTACTGAATCAAGATTCAACTCCATCTCGAATCTACCATTGGAACTTCAATGCCGCATACCACAGATGGTTACCACCAGCCATGAGTAATCATTCTCTATGGTAGGACTACAGTACAGGTATTTAAAAGATTTGGTGATTGTTAGTCTCAATTTATTGTAAGACAAGCCAAGGCAAAAATACTAGTTAATTCTGCCATCTATTTTTGTGTGAGCTTGAAACACTTTGGAGGATTAGACTCTAGGGACTCGAGATTTTCCAGTGACAATTTGTTTCATTGAGCTCTTTATGATTTGTTGTTGAGAAGATTGGATGGTCAAGTGACCCCATTCTACTTACTGTTTGCTCGGAGCCGGCATAGAACCCATCGTTTTAATTAATACATATTGTTTAATTGAAGTAGGGATCGAGCCCTCTGGTTAATTTACAGTTTGAGCGGAGCAGGAATTGAACCCTCCGTTTTCTTTAATACCCGTTTCATTTCCCCTGATAGTTTAAGTTATTCTTGCAAGTATGGAGGAATACCAGTTTTGGATGAACGCTGGAAGTAAGTTAGGAATAACAGGGAAAAATTTAGAATCTTTCATTAGTGCTAAGATCCAGGAAAGACTTGAAAGAGAGAGAATTTAGAGAGAAGAAAGACAGATAGAAAGGGAAAGAGAAGAAGAAAAGGAGAGAGAGAGAATAGAAAGAGAAAAAGAAAAGGAGAGAGAGAGAGAATCGAAAGAGAAGAGAAAAAGGACAGAGAGAGAGAGAATTTAGAGAGAAATCCAAGAAAGACAGTTAGGAAGAGAGAGAGAAGACAAAAAGGAGCGTCATAGACTTGATCGTGAGGAGAGAGCTAGAGTACGTGAAGAAAAAGTTAAATTAAGAGAACTTGAGGAAAGAGCAAAGGATAGGGAACGTGAGGAACAAGCTAAAATACTTGAGGAACAAGCTAAGATATGTGAGGAACAGGTTAAATTAAGGGAACTTGAGGAAAGAGAAAAGGATAGAGAAGTTGAGGAAAAAGCTAGAGAACATGAGTTAATAGAGAGAGAAAAGGATCGCGAGCTCGAAAAATCTCGCCCTGAATTAGAGAATAAAAAGTTAACTTTTACACAACAACAATTAGATGAAGGAGTAATGGAACAACGTGCAGTCAGTGCACATATTCCAACATATAATTTACCTCCCTTCACAGAGGGGGAAGACATAACTTCATACATTATCAGGTTTGAAAATACTGCTACCCTCTGTGAATGGCCTGCTGACACCTAGGCTACCAGGTTAGGAATGTAATTTTCTGGTACAGCCTTGAATATCTATGCAACTTTGTCGCAGGATATTATATGTAATTATAACCTACTGAAGAAGGCAATCCTTAAAGCATATAAAAAAAACCACAAATTCTTACAGGAAAGATTTCAGGTATGCCACCTTACAGCCGGGCCAGAACTTTCAGCAGCTACAGGTAACACTCTTTCGTTTGTTCGACGTTTGGATAGAGACTTCAGGAATTGATCACACATATGAATCTCTTAGAGATTTCATGGTTGCTGACCAGTTCCTGACAGCTCTTCCCCATCAGATACGAACATTCATCAGGGAACGTAACCTGATTAAAGCTGAGGAAGTTGCTGAGGCTGCTGACCTGTATCCTGAGGCTCACAATTCCTATAAAGACCTAAAGGGATCGAACCCTAAGGGCTAGGGTTCATCAGACCTTAAGAAATCAAAGCCTCTAATGCAAAGTAAAATGACTTCTTTTATTCCTGTTTGTCATTTGTGTGGTGTTAAGGGACATAAACGTCCAGATTGTCCTTCTAAGAAGGTCCAAAAAGTTGGAAGATATTTTAAAGACTGTAATGACCAAGCACCCTTCTGTTCAGGAACAGTTAATGGACTTAATGTATCTACCATTTTACGAGACACTGGATGCACATGTATAGTCATTTCTGATAAGCTGTTCCCTAACCTTAAAGAAACTCATTCCTCTGCTATACTTTCAGACTACTTGGGCCGTACGGACACTTTTCCTACCATCCGTTGTTACATTAGGTCTAAATGGTTCACAGGTTGGTCTGAAGCCGTACTAGCTCCCATCACTTCTTGCTCCGTACTAATAGGTAATGTAAAAGGTGCCATTCTTACTTCTGAGGTTGACCTTTCAGCACCAAAGATGGACATAAGTGTTTCAGATCCTCTTCCTGTAGAGTCAGAGAAGCCCCTCGAAAGTTCAGATGAGACAATGTCTCGTGAGATTCATGTGGGATTAAAAACCAGTGATGCTACTCTCGAAAGCGAGGTAGTAGGACCACCGGTTCACTTATTAGATGAAAGTGAAGATATCACCTCCGATACTATAAATGTCTTCACTAAGGCTCAGACCAAAGTCCAGGCTTCTCCTACTGTCCATCCTTTGATTTTCTCTGACTTTAAGCCTTTAGACATATCGAAAGACTCCTTTGTCAATTTACAGCCCTTCTCTTCAAAATTGCCATAATGCCGCTAAACAAAATCAAGTTATCCAAAGGAAAAAATTTTCATATAAATTTGAATATATAAAATGTATCTTGTACAAGTCAGTATTCAAATTAAATTCAGATGAGACAGACTATTCCATCTTAGTTTCAAGTCAATGCAGAGAGACTGTTCTTAAAATGGCTCATGACCTGCCAGTGGCCGGACATTTCTCGCATTGTAAAACCTTAAATAAAATTAGGGAAACATATTTTTGGCCAAAAATGTCCTCAGATGTCACTACCTATTGTAGATCGTGCAAAGTTTGCCAACTGTCATCCTCCCGAGGTACCAGGCGAGTACCTATGGTCAAAATGCCAGTCTTTACGGTACCTTTTGAAAGAATAGCTATTGACATCGTTGGTCCTTTATCTAAACTTTCATCTGGTGGACATAGATATACATTAACATTAGTTGATTATGCTTCGAGTTTCCCTGAAGCCATACCCTTTAAAACCATAACCACAACAGAGGTGGCTGAAGCCCTTTTGTCCATCTTCTCCAGAGTGGGCATCCCTAGAGAAATTTTGTCTGACCGTGGGACACAATTCACATCTGACTTAATGCAACATCTATACCAACTTCTTGGAGTGAAGCCTCTCTTCACCACACCCTATCATCCCAGATGTAATGGGAAGATTCAGCGCCAGCATTCGATTCTCAAGTCCATTTTAAGGAAACTTTGCTCCTTTAAACCTAAGGATTTGCATCACTACCTACCCTGTGCTTTGTTTGCCATGAGGGAAGTTCCCAGTGACTCTTTGGGATTTTCACTTTTTGAACTTCTCTATGGTAGACAGGCCGGAGGCCCATTGTCCATCCTTCATGACTTATGGACTAATGAGGAGGTGAGTGCTGAGGTTCAGTCTTCTTACCAGTTTCTACTTGACCTTAGATCCAAACTTGAGGAGACCTCTTACATAGTTTCGAAAAACCTAAGCTTGTCAATGGACCAGTACAAAACCTATTTTGATTCAAAAAGTCAGAGGAGAAGTTTTAAAGTAGGGTATGAAGTTCTTTGTGAGGGAAAAGTTCAATAGATAGGAATAGCGATATAGTAACAATAGTTTTATTGCCGGCTACTTGTTAAGGTAGGGTAAGTCAAGCTCCCGCTATTCCCGCCTTTCTCCCCCACCCCGAAAGTGATAGTTTGACTGCCGGCTGCTTGTTAAGGTAGGGTCAGTCTAACTCCCGCTATCCCTTCCCCTCCTTCTTCCCCCCCCCCCCGAAAGGTGACGTGTTGGGCTCCGGTCCAAACATTAATCACTAGACTCACAGCTCCCAGCACTACTGTAAGTACATGCCTGCCTTGTAATCTAGTGGATTTATTGGTTGAAAGCTTCACTTTAGACCAATAATAAACTTAGTCCTTTCAGTCTTGCTCTAGCTTGACTGTTGTAATAATAACATAAGAACATAAGAATGTAGGAACACTGCAGAAGGCCTACTGGCCCATACGAGGCAGGTCCTTATCAAAACGACATCTACCTAAAGCTACTCAAGAAATAACTCCCGTACCCCTTGACACCACATCTTTTAGGTATTGTACTTATCATGGAGAGTGATTTCTTAAGCAGTGGGTAACCTGTCTATCTTTCCAGCTTGGATGACAGAGAGGGTCACCTGTCAATCAACGAGTAGAACTGAAGGAGATGGACTAACTTCCTGAGACGTCCCATGATATAGATACTTGCCTGTGCACCTGTATGAAGTTGCAAGAGGTAACCCCTCATCATTGCAGTGGTAAAGAACCTGCTTTCCTGTCATCGGGATATAATACTCACGGCTATACTGTGAAGAACGAACCGGTGGGTTGTAACCAACACCTGCGACCTGCCCCCTCAACCATCATCAGCAACGGCTACGATTTCAACAACACAGTGTCACCAACACCAGACACCCAAGTTTATAAATATTAGCGTTGAATTCAGTTATTTATATTTTTCATTTTCCATTTTCTTTAATGTAGGATCAATATTTCATGTTTACGTGTTTTATATTTTATAATCTAATTAATAAAGTGTTTATGTTTGTCAGTTTTTATTATTTTTTCTATACATTAATTTTCCTGAGGAGGAGCCAGCCTGAGTAATACTGACTGAAGTTGTTACAGGGCTGAGTAAGCCTTCACAAGTGGCGACCTTGCCAGGATCAACTCTACTGAATCAAGATTCAACTCCATCTCGAATCTACTATTGGAACTTCAACGCCGCATACCACAGACGGTTACCACCAGCCATGAGTAATCATTCTCTATGGTAGGACTACAGTACAGGTATTTAAAAGATTTGGTGATTGTTATAGTCTCAATTTATTGTAAGTCAAGTCAGGCAGTATATAATATTTAATTCTGCCACCTAATTTTGTGTGAGCTTGAAACACTTTGGAGGATTAGACTCTAGGGACCCGAGATTTTCCAGTGTCAATTTGTTTCATTGAGCTCTTTATTATATCAAGGGAACTCTCGTAGGACACTCTTGATTTGTTGGTGAGAAGATTGGATGGTCAAGTGACCCCATTCTACTTACTGTTTGCTCGGAGCCGGCATAGAACCCTTCGTTTTAATTAATACATATTGTTTAATTGAAGCAGGGATCGAGCCCTCTGGTTTATTTACAGTTTGAGCGGAGCAGGAATTGAATCCTCTGTTTTCTTTAATACCCATTTCATTTCCCCTGATAGTTTAAGTTATTCTTGCAAGTATGGAGGAATACCAGTTTTGGATGAACGCTGGAAGTAAGTTAGGAATAACAGGGAAAAATTTAGAATCTTTCATTAGTGCTAAGATCCAGGAAAGACTTGAAAGAGAGAGAATAGAAATAGAAAGAGAGGATTAAAAGGAAAGAGATCGAATTGAAAGAGAAAACCAAGATAGACAGAAAGAGAGAGAGAAGACAAAAATGAGCGTGATAGACTTGATTGTGAGGAGAGAGCTAAAGTACATGAAGAACAAGTTAAATTAAGGGAACTTGAGGAAAGAGCAAAGGATAGAGAAGTTGAGGAAAGAGCTAGAGAACATGAGTTGAAAGAGAGAGGAAAGGATCGCGAGCTCGAACAAGCTCGCCTTGAATTAGAGAATAAAAAGTTAACTTTCTCACAACAGCAATTAGATGAAGGAGTAATGGAACAACGTGCAGCTAGTGCTCATATTCCAACACCTAATTTACCTCCCTTCACAGAGGGGGAAGACATAACTTCATACATTATCAGGTTTGAAAATACCGCTACCCTCTGTGAATGGCCTGCTGACACCTGGGCTACCAGGTTAGGAATGTTATTTTCTGGTACCGCTTTGAATATCTATGCAACTTTGTCGCAGGATATCATATGTAATTATAACCTACTGAAGAAGGCGATCCTTAAAGCATATCAAAAAACCACAAATTCTTACAGGAAAGATTTCAGGTATGCCACCTTACAGCCTGGCCAGAACTTTCAGCAGCTACAGGTAACACTCTTTCGTTTGTTCGACTTTTGGATAGAGAATTCAGGAATTGATCACAGTTATGAATCTCTTAGAGACTTCATGGTTGCTGACCAGTTCCTGACAGCTCTTCCCCATCAGATATGAACATTCATCAGAGAACGTAACCTGATTAAAGCTGAGGAAGTTGCTGAGGCTGCTGACCTGTATCCTGAGGCTCACAATTCCTATAAAGACCTAAAGGGATCGAACCCTAAGGGCAAGGGTTCATCAGACCTTAAGAAATCAAAGCCTCTAATGCAAAGTAAAATGACTTCTTTTATTCCTGTTTGTTATTTGTGTGGTGTTAAGGGACATAAACGTCCAGATTGTCCTTCTAAGAAGGTCCAAAAAGTTGGAAGATATTTTAAAGACTGTAATGACCAAGCACCCTTCTGTTCAGGAACAGTTAATGGACTTAATGTATCTACCATTTTACGAGACACTGGATGCACATGTATAGTCATTTCTTATAAGCTGTTCCCTAACCTTAAAGAAACTCATTCCTCTGCTATACTTTCAGACTACTTGGGCCGTACGGACACTTTTCCTACCATCCGTTGTTACATTAGGTCTAAATGGTTCACAGGTTGGTCTGAAGCCGTACTAGCTCCCATCACTTCTTGCTCCGTACTAATAGGTAATGTAAGTTAGTTAGTTTAATATGTTTATTATGCACCCCATACCCATCCTGTGGGCGGTAGTCAAAAGATTACAGAGGTACATAATTGGTCCAGGGACTGGACTCCAAAGTTTTGATAGCTGAGCAAGTTAGAGGTAATGAACTCACAATTTACAAAGGTAATGAACTCACAATTTACAAAGGTAATGAACTCACAATTTACAAAGGTAATGAACTCACAATTTACAAAGGTAATGAACTCCAGGTAAGTCTGGTCACAATCATGACAAGTTACAAAGGTATTTACAGATTACAGAGGTACGTAATGGGTCCAGGGACTGGGCCCTCAAAGTTTTGATAGCTGAACTAGGTACAAAGGTAATGAGCTCACAAGTTACAAAGGTAATGAATTCTGTAGAATGGTTACTTACGTTTATACTTTGGCTACAATCATGAACAAATTATAGAGTAATGAGCAATTCACACTTCCACACCCGGTCACAACTGTAATGAGTTATTGGTGCAAATATTGATTGTTGAGTCACACACACCACACACACACACACACACACACACACACACACACACACACACACACACACACACACACACACACACACACACACACTTTAGTTTAATATCTTTATGCACCCCATACCCATCCTGTGGGCGGTAGTCAAAAGATTACAAAGGTACATAATGGGTCCAGTGACTGGACCCCAAAGTTATGACAGCTGAACTAGTTACAAAGGTAATGAACTCCAGGTAGATCTGGTCACTAATCATGGCAAGTTACAGAGGTAATGAATCAGCTTCACTCCTATACATGGTTACAGTCATGAACAAATTACAAAGTAATGAACCACTGATACGTCCACACCTGGTCACAATTGTAATGAGTTATAAATACAAATATTAAGTGGATCATACACCCACACTAGCGCGCGCGCGCACATACACACACGAGGGCGCACGCACGGACATGTGCACACGAGCGTACAAATATATGCATACACACAAGGACGCACACCCACACACACACACCCACACACACACACACCAACACCCACACACACACACCCTCACACACACCCACACACACACCCTCACACACACCCACACACACATACACACACACACACACCCACACACCCACACACGCACACACACACCCACACACGCACACACACACACACACACACACGCACACACACACACCCTCACACACACCCGCACACACACCCACACACACGCACGCACACACACACACACACACACACACACACACACACACACACCCACACACACACCCACACACACACACACACACACACACACACACACACACACACACACACACACACACACACACACACACACACACACACACACATGCACACATGCACACATGTGGTAATGCTTTATTTACAGCTAGCAAAGTCAGGGTATTTCTCCAGAATGGTCTGCAATATACCACTGTGGATAAAATACTTAGCCATTTCTTGAACACTTCTGAGTGAGTTGTTTCTAAATTCATTAATTTTATCACACTCCAGTACACAATGACGCAATGTGTGACAATAGTCCATCTGGCAAAGTTTACATTTCGTTTGGTCTACATCTGGTGGTGGTGATTTAACCTGGCAAAAATACTTGTAACCCAGCCGGAGCCGGGCAGTAGTGACATCCAAGAGTCTGCTTATCTTGTTGGATGCACCATAGACATGTGGCTCCTCCTGCATGATGGAATGATGATAGATGGACTGACTTGTGTCAATCTCCCTAAGTCTTAAGTCAATAAAGTTCATTTGAAGTTCTTTTCGTATTATTGTTCTCAAACTGCTAACTGACAACCCAAGATTGTAATTTACCCCCTCTTTGAAAGCATACAGCTTAGCCAATTTATCAGTTCTATCATGCATCTGAAGACCAATGTGAGATGGAATCCACAGCATGTGCACTCTGACTCCACTGTCCACAATCTTACCATATCTATGTCTGGCTTCTGACAAAAGCATGCCACAATTTATACTTAATGAGTTGAGAGCATTTATGGATGACAGAGAATCAGTTACAATTAAAGTGTCAACCTTAGATACATGGACACATTTGAGTGCAAGGAGTATGGCAAACAGTTCTGTTTGAAGGGTAGAGGGCCAGTTATTGATGCGTGCTCCAATTTCTTTATGAGAGCCATCACTCTGTGTGACAACAGCAGCACTACCAGCTGCACCAGTGGACTGGTGAACAGAACCATCGACGTAAATAATTTGTGAAAGATTGTTCTGTGTGACTAAGTTATCAATACAGCTTAAGGCATCATGTTTGGCTTCAAGACGAAGCTTTGGTTGTGATTTAAGAAGAGTTTTGGGGGGAAATGGAGGAATGGTAGTTTGGAATGGGGTAATATCCCATGGAGCAGGGAAATGTCTCTGTTGTCCAACTTGATATAGATCATGTAGCTGGTTCATGCGGAGGTCGGTTCCAGTTTTTTCGATCCATCTGGAAGGATGTTCACCAGTGCTGAGGAAAGTTTGGAGGGCTTCTGTGCAGGGGTTTGAATGGGCTAGCCTAAGCATATTGACCCCAATAAGGATATTTCTTTCAGTAACACGATCTCTAATGCTTGGAATATTAAGTTCTTTCCGAATATTTAAAATTTTGGCAGTACGAGGGCATCCTAGGATGATCCTCATTGCTTCGTTTTGCAGTTTTTCCAGCCCTCCAAGCTTCCAGTCAGACACGAGTGCAAGTAGTGGCGCTGCATAATCAACCAATGATCTAATATAAGCAAGATACATCATTTTCACAATTTTAACATTAGCACCATACCTGGGATGAAAACCTGCCACAACTCTAAGTGCTCTCAGCCTTTCTTTGTATTGGCGACAAAGTCTCGTTACAACAGGTCCAAGTAGTGGAACCTCAAAGCCTAGATACCTGTATCTGCTTACATATTCTAGAAGAGACCCATCATGCAACTGGATCTGACGAACTGTGCCTCTCTGCCGAGGAGGACGCCTGTTGAGTATCTTTGTTTTATCCCCTGAGATTATTAACCCCAGGTCCTGACACGAGGCTAAAACATGATTAAGAATGTTTTGGGTGTTGGAGAATCCGGTAGTGTGAATCATTATGTCATCAGCAAAACTAACCATATAATGATGGGGCTGGCTAGGCATGGCATTAAGTAAGGCATTAATCAAAATGTTGAAAAGGGTGGGACTAAGCACACCTCCCTGTGGGGTTCCTAATTCAAAATCTTTAGTTACACTTCTATGTCCCTGGAACAACACAGACGACTTTCTGTTGGACAGGTAGCCTTTAATCCAGCGGAGAAGCCATCCTCCAACATCCATTCTGGCAAGTTCACTAATGATTACATGTCTGTTGGCTACATCAAAAGCGGATTTAAGGTCAAGGAACGTAGTGTATGAGCTGTCAGTGTGCAGAGTGAGAAAGGTGGTAATGCAATGATGCACACTCCTTCCATGCATGAAGCCATGCAACCGGGGTGACAAGAATTCCTTAATTCTGTGCATAAGACGATTAAGAATCATCCTTTCAAATGTTTTACACAAGCAGCTAGTAAGGGATATTGGGCGAAATGAGTTTTGTTGATTGGGCTTAGGAATGGGAATAATGAGGCTATTGGTCCATGATTTAGGGAGCTCCCCAGTGACATAACTCATGTTATATAATTCAAGTAAAGGATTACCTGGTACTCGACACAGCAATCTGAGTATGTTGTAAGTAATACCATCCTCACCAGGCGACGTGGAGTTGCCCTTAGTTAGTGCTGCATCAAGTTCATAATTAGTGAAAGGAATGTTGCAGTCATCTGCCTTGCTGAGCATAAAGCAAACAAGTCTCTCCCTTGCATCATATTTGTCCATTAATTTCTCCTGTGTGGTACTGGGAAGACTGTCATAGCTAGATGTAGCAGCCCAAGCACTGACTAACTCATTCGCCCTATGCAAGGGATGAGGGTGCGCGATCTGCCCAGTTCTGTTACCCTTAATTCTATTTATGTCCCTCCATGCCCGGCTAAGTGGGGTGTGAGCATTGAGACCATTGACAAATTGTTCCCAGTCTGTTTGCCGCAGCTCTGTCATACGCTCTCTGGCAGCAGCAAGGGCAGTTTGGAAGAGGCTCAGCATTTCAGGGGTACGATGGTTTCTATAGGCTAGGCCTAGTCTGCGAGCAGTACGTTTCAATGTTCGAAGTTTAGAATCATTGTAATAGGTATGATTTTTATAAGACTTATGATTATTATGGAAGTTGGTTGGTAGACAGCAACCACCCAGGGAAGTACTACCGTCCTGCCAGATGACTGTGAAACAAAAACCTGTAACTGTTTTGCATGATGGTAGGATTGCTGGTTTCTTTTTCTGTCTCATAAACACGCTAAGATAACAGGGATATCTTGCTACTCCTACTTACACTTTGGTCACACTTCACAGACACGCACATGCATATATATATATACATACATCTAGGTTTTTCTCCTTTTTCTAAATAGCTCTTGTTCTTTTTTATTTCTTCTATTGTCCATGGGGAAGTGGAAAAGAATCTTTCCTCCGTAAGCCATGCGTGTCGTATGAGGCGACTAAAATGCCGGGAGCAATGGGCTGGTAACCCCTTCTCCTGTATACAATTACTAAAAAAGAGAAGAAGAAAAACTTTATAAAACTGGGTTGCTTAAATGTGCGTGGATGTAGTGCGGATGACAAGAAACAGATGATTGCTGATGTTATGAATGAAAAGAAGTTGGATGTCCTGGCCCTAAGCGAAACAAAGCTGAAGGGGGTAGGAGAGTTTCAGTGGGGGGAAATAAATGGGATTAAATCTGGAGTATCTGAGAGAGTTAGAGCAAAGGAAGGGGTAGCAGTAATGTTAAATGATCAGTTATGGAAGGAGAAAAGAGAATATG
Source organism: Cherax quadricarinatus (assembly GCF_038502225.1). NCBI lineage: Eukaryota > Metazoa > Arthropoda > Malacostraca > Decapoda > Parastacidae > Cherax > Cherax quadricarinatus. The sequence continues at coordinate 27,132,612 of NC_091350.1, read as the reverse complement.
AATGTGTAAATTCAAGAATTATGTGGATTAAAGTAAAGGTTGGATGCGAGAAGTGGGTCATAATAAGCGTGTATGCACCTGGAGAAGAGAGGAATGCAGAGGAGAGAGAGAGATTTTGGGAGATGTTAAGTGAATGTATAGGAGCCTTTGAACCAAGTGAGAGAGTAATTGTGGTAGGGGACTTGAATGCTAAAGTAGGAGAAACTTTTAGAGAGGGTGTGGTAGGTAAGTTTGGGGTGCCAGGTGTAAATGATAATGGGAGCCCTTTGATTGAACTTTGTATAGAAAGGGGTTTAGTTATAGGTAATACATATTTTAAGAAAAAGAGGATAAATAAGTATACACGATATGATGTAGGGCGAAATGACAGTAGTTTGTTGGATTATGTATTGGTAGATAAAAGACTGTTGAGTAGACTTCAGGATGTACATGTTTATAGAGGGGCCACAGATATATCAGATCACTTTCTAGTTGTAGCTACACTGAGAGTAAAAGGTAGATGGGATACAAGGAGAATAGAAACATCAGGGAAGAGAGAGGTGAAGGTTTATAAACTAAAAGAGGAGGCAGTTAGGGTAAGATATAAATAGCTATTGGAGGATAGATGGGCTAATGAGAGCATAGGCAATGGGGTCGAAGAGGTATGGGGTAGGTTTAAAAATGTAGTGTTAGAGTGTTCAGCAGAAGTTTGTGGTTACAGGAAAGTGGGTGCAGGAGGGAAGAGGAGCGATTGGTGGAATGATGATGTAAAGAGAGTAGTAAGGGAGAAAAAGTTAGCATATGAGAAGTTTTTACAAAGTAGAAGTGATGCAAGGAGGGAAGAGTATATGGAGAAAAAGAGAGAAGTTAAGAGAGTGGTGAAGCAATGTAAAAAGAGAGCAAATGAGAGAGTGGGTGAGATGTTATCAACAAATTTTGTTGAAAATAAGAAAAAGTTTTGGAGTGAGATTAACAAGTTAAGAAAGCCTAGAGAACAAATGGATTTGTCAGTTAAAAATAGGAGAGGAGAGTTATTAAATGGAGAGTTAGAGGTATTGGGAAGATGGAAGGAATATTTTGAGGAATTGTTAAATGTTGATGAAGATAGGGAAGCTGTGATTTCGTGTATAGGGCAAGGAGGAATAACATCTTGTAGGAGTGAGGAAGAGCCAGTTGTGAGTGTGGGGGAAGTTCGTGAGGCAGTAGGTAAAATGAAAGGGGGTAAGGCAGCCGGGATTGATGGGATAAAGATAGAAATGTTAAAAGCAGGTGGGGATATAGTTTTGGAGTGGTTGGTGCAATTATTTAATAAATGTATGGAAGAGGGTAAGGTACCTAGGGATTGGCAGAGAGCATGCATAGTTCCTTTGTATAAAGGCAAAGGGGATAAAAGAGAGTGCAAAAATTATAGGGGGATAAGTCTGTTGAGTGTACCTGGTAAAGTGTATGGTAGAGTTATAATTGAAAGAATTAAGAGTAAGACTGAGAATAGGATAGCAGATGAACAAGGAGGCTTTAGGAAAGGTAGGGGGTGTGTGGACCAGGTGTTTACAGTGAAACATATAAGTGAACAGTATTTAGATAAGGCTAAAGAGGTCTTTGTGGCATTTATGGATTTGGAAAAGGCGTATGACAGGGTGGATAGGGGGGCAATGTGGCAGTTGTTGCAAGTGTATAGTGTAGGAGGTAGGTTACTGAAAGCAGTGAAGAGTTTTTACGAGGATAGTGAGGCTCAAGTTAGAGTATGTAGGAAAGAGGGAAATTTTTTCCCAGTAAAAGTAGGCCTTAGACAAGGATGTGTGATGTCACCGTGGTTGTTTAATATATTTATAGATGGGGTTGTAAGAGAAGTAAATGCGAGGGTCTTGGCAAGAGGCGTGGAGTTAAAAGATAAAGAATCACACACAAAGTGGGAGTTGTCACAGCTGCTCTTTGCTGATGACACTGTGCTCTTGGGAGATTCTGAAGAGAAGTTGCAGAGATTGGTGGATGAATTTGGTAGGGTGTGCAAAAGAAGAAAATTAAAGGTGAATACAGGAAAGAGTAAGGTTATGAGGATAACAAAAAGATTAGGTGATGAAAGATTGAATATCAGATTGGAGGGAGAGAGTATGGAGGAGGTGAACGTATTCAGATATTTGGGAGTAGACGTGTCAGCGGATGGGTCTATGAAAGATGAGGTGAATCATAGAATTGATGAGGGAAAAAGAGTGAGTGGTGCACTTAGGAGTCTGTGGAGACAAAGAACTTTGTCCTTGGAGGCAAAGAGGGGAATGTATGAGAGTATAGTTTTACCAACGCTCTTATATGGGTGTGAAGCGTGGGTGATGAATGTTGCAGCGAGGAGAAGGCTGGAGGCAGTGGAGATGTCATGTCTGAGGGCAATGTGTGGTGTGAATATAATGCAGAGAATTCGTAGTTTGGAAGTTAGGAGGAGGTGCGGGATTACCAAAACTGTTGTCCAGAGGGCTGAGGAAGGGTTGTTGAGGTGGTTCGGACATGTAGAGAGAATGGAGCGAAACAGAATGACTTCAAGAGTGTATCAGTCTGTAGTGGAAGGAAGGCGGGGTAGGGGTCGGCCTAGGAAGGGTTGGAGGGAGGGGGTAAAGGAGGTTTTGTGTGCGAGGGGCTTGGACTTCCAGCAGGCATGCGTGAGCGTGTTTGATAGGAGTGAATGGAGACAAATGGTTTTTAATACTTGACGTGCTGTTGGAGTGTGAGCAAAGTAACATTTATGAAGGGATTCAGGGAAACCGGCAGGCCGGACTTGAGTCCTGGAGATGGGAAGTACAGTGCCTGCACTCTGAAGGAGGGGTGTTAATGTTGCAGTTTAAAAACTGTAGTGTAAAGCACCCTTCTGGCAAGACAGTGATGGAGTGAATGATGGTGAAAGTTTTTCTTTTTCGGGCCACCCTGCCTTGGTGGGCATCGGCCGGTGTGATAATAAAAAAAAAAAAAAAAAAAAAAAAAAAAAAAAAAAAAAAAAAAAAATTTGGATTTAGAGTAGTAGGAGGTTTCAGAGGCGGCTCTAAGAAGTTCTGAATACTGCTCACAAGGTCATTGTTAAAAGTCTCGACAGAGGTACACTCATAGGAATTATACCAGTCAGTCACATGTGCAACAAAGTCATCATGTTGATCAGGGGAAACATTAAGACGTTTCCGTTTGAATATCCCACCAGGGAGAATAGTATTACCAATATCTAGAGAGGTTAGCCTTGGGAAATGATCAGACGCTATATCTGTTACAATGGAAGACTCACAGCTGGCAGAAGTAATGTTGAAGCCAAGACACAGATCAAGGACACCTCCATAGATATGTGTGGGTTCAAGGTCACCTACAATTTGCACATTATCATGACTGTTTAAGAGTGACAACAGTTGATTGCCATTACGATTACCAAACTGAGAGTTTCCAATGCTTTTGTGTCTTGCATTATAATCACCAATAATGAGAGTAGGTTCAGACTGAGCACAAGTTGGGAGCTCCAAGTAATTAAACTTATCAGCAGGAGCGTACAAGTTAAATATGTTGAGAGCAGAGTTCCCAATATAAATCCTAACACCGTGATACTGTAGCCCCTCTGTTTTCTTATGTGCAAGAAGTTGATGGGGAAGTGATTATTTAATATATAGAACACAAGAATTAGTAGATTTGAGGTTATATGCAACAAACGATGGCAATTTAGGGGGTTGGGATTTTTCAGGGACTCTGCACTCTTGTAGACACACAATATCAATGGATTCAGTGGTTACTTTATGATGCAGGTCAGAAAATCTTTTTCTAAGTGACGCAATATTCCAACTTAAAATGGATAGTTTATACGAGTTTGGTTCCATTATAAAAGTCCAGGGATAGTTTTCAATTTCTCAGCAAAATGAAAAAACTTACTAAATAACAAACAGACATAATCAATATCAATTTCATCAGTATTATCCTTATCCATGAGTCTCCTAAGTGCACTTCCATTAGTGAGACCTCTTGGGAGTCTTTGTACACAGAGGTCACTGCGCTCTTTTTCTGTGAATGTATGGAAGGTGACACTATCCCTCGCACTCAACTCTCCGCTTTTATTACACTCATCACTATCATCACATGTATCACTTCCCTCATCATTATGACCAGTGATACATACACCATTATCAACAACCGGGTCATCTCCACACTCAGTATCTATCAATACATTACACTCATCAGGTTGACTATCATGATGGTCTTCACTGCCCTTATCATCTTCACTGTGATTGTAAACACCACTATCAGATTCATCGTTTTTGTGATTATTAACACCACTGCAATCATGTAAAAGGTGCCATTCTTCCTTCTGAGGTTGACCTTTCAGCACCAAAGATGGACATAAGTGTTTCAGATCCTCTTCCTGTAGAGTCAGAGAAGCCCCTCGAAAGTTCAGATGAGACAATGTCTCGCGAGATTCATGTGGGATTAAAAACCAGTGATGCTACTCTCGAAAGCGAGGAAGTAGGATCACCGGTTCACTTGTTAGATGAAAGTGAAGATATCACCTCCGATACCATAAATGTCTTGACTACGGCTCAGACCAAAGCCCAGGCTTCTCCTACTGTCCATCCTTTGATTTTCCCTGACTTTAAGCCTTTAGATATATCGAAGGACTCCTTTGTCAATTTACAAAGTAATTGCCCTTCTCTTCAGAATTGCCATAATGCCGCTAAACAAAATCAAGTGATCCAAAGGAGAAACTTTTCATATAAATTTGAATATATAAAAGGTATCTTGTACAAGTCAGTATTCAAATTAAATTCAGATGAGATAGACTATTCCATCTTAGTTGTCCCAAGTCAATGCAGAGAGACTGTTCTTAAAATGGCTCATGACCTGCCAGTGGCCGGACATTTCTCGCATTGTAAAACCTTAAATAAAATTAGGGAAACCTATTTTTGGCCAAAAATGTCCTCAGATGTCACTACCTATTGTAGATCGTGTAAAGTTTGCCAGCTGTCATCCTCCCGAGGTACCAGGCGAGAACCTATGGTCAAAATGCCAGTCTTTACGGTACCTTTTGAAAGAGTAGCTATTGATATCGTTGGTTCTTTATCTCCACTTTCATCTGGGGGACATAGATATATATTAACATTAGTTGATTATGCTTCGAGTTTCCCTGAAGCCGTTCCCTTAAAGACCATAACTACTACAGAGGTGGCTGAAGCCCTTTTGTCCATCTTCTCCAGAGTGGGCATCCCTAGAGAAATTTTGTCTGACCGTGGGACACAATTCACATCTGACTTAATGCAACATCTCTACCAACTTCTTGGAGTGAAGCCTCTCTTCACCACACCCTATCATCCCAGCTGTAATGGGAGGATTGAACGCCAGCATTCGATTTTAAAGTCAATTTTAAGGAAACTTTGCTCCCTTAAACCTAAGGAGTGGCATCGTTACCTACCCTGTGCTTTGTTTGCCATGAGGGAAGTTCCCAGTGACTCTTTGGGGTTTTCACCTTCTGTACTTCTCTATGGTAGACAGGCCAGAGGCCCATTGTCCATCCTTCATGACTTATGGACTAATGAGGAGGTAAATGCTGAGGTTCAGTCTTCTTACCAGTTTCTACTTGACCTTAGATCCAAACTTGAGGAGACCTATGACATAGTTTCGAAAAACCTAAGCTTGTCAATGGACCAGTACAAAACCTATTTTGATTCCAAAAGTCAGAGGAGAAGTTTTATAGTAGGAGATGAAGTTCTGGTGCTTTTGCCTATCAAGTCAAATAAATTATTAGTAGCATGGAAAGGTCCATATAAAATATTAAAAATTTGTGGGAAAGTTGACTACCTCATAGATGTCAAGGGGAAACCTAAACTTTATCATATCAACATCCTTAAGAAATATTACCGAAGATATTCGGTTAACTGCCTTAATAACTTTGACTTAGTTTTTCCACATGAACTTGATACGACAACTGAAGAATATAAGGTGTGCATAATTGACACCTCTAACTTAGACTATGATGAAGAACTACATGACTTGGTGACTCTGATGACCTGATGACTTGATGACCATAAGAGACATGAACTACTTCAATGCGTGAGTAACTTTTCAGACGTCTTTACTGATATTCCAGGTGTTACCTCCACGGTAGTCCATAAGATTGACTTAGTGACGGACAATCCTATCAAACGGAAATTATACCCAGTTCCAGTTCACCTTAGGGATGCATTTGACCGAGAGGTAGACAAATTATTAAAACTAAAGATCATTGAACCTTCAGTATCTGCATATTGCTCACCAGTAGTCATGGTTAAGAAGGAGGATAATTCACATAGACTTGCTATTGACTTCAGAGGCCTTAATGCTATAACTCGGTGCGATGCTGAGCCTATGCCCTTAATAGATAGCGATCTACACAAATTTTATGACTCTTCCTTCTTTTCAGAGATTGATATTGCGCAGGCAAATCATCAAGTAATGTTAGATCCCTCTTCTAAGCAGTACACCGCTTTTCCTACGTGAGACTGATGAGAAAGGTCGTGGGTAATAAGCCAAATGTTTCAGTTTATTTTGATAACATTTACATAATGACGTCCATGTGGGGCAAACATATCCAAACATTAACATCAGTTTTGCGTAGGTTACGCTCACATGGCCTCACTGCCAAGCCGAAGAAATGCTTTCTTGGGTATAACAAGATTAGATGTCTTGGACTGATACTTTCTAATAACTCTCTGCAGCCTCTCTCCAGTAAGATCAAAGATTTATTAGAATTTAAATTCCCCAAAACCAAGAAGCTCATGCGTAGCTTTCTTGGTTCTGTAAATTTTTATGTACGGTTTATCCCGAACCTTACTTATCTTACAGGCATCTTATCTGACTTCCTTAAAAAGTCTGTGAAGGAACCTCTTGAACTTTCCGACGTAGCTCGGGAAAAGTTTAATGAGATTAAAAGTATCTTTTCGAAAGACCCTATACTTAAGATTCCAGATATTAATAAAACATTTTGGTTGAGAACTGATGCCTCCAATACTGGCTTAGGTGCAGTGTCACTACAATACCATGATGGTACTCCTTTCCCTGTATGCTTCCAAAGCTGGAAACTCCTTCCCGCAGTAACGAGATACTCCACCATAGAAAAGGAATGTTTGGCCCTTGAGTGGGGAATCTCCAAAGTTAAATTTTATTTGCTGGGAAAAGAATTCATTTTAGAAACGGACCAGAAACCTTTGATATTCCTAGAAACTTTTAAGGGAACCAACAGTCGCCTCTTGAGGTGGACATTGTCACTCCAGGCTTTTAAGTTCCATATTGTCTATATCAATGGTTCATCCAATTATTTCTCTGACTGGTTAAGTCGTGACAGTCAGTAGAAGATTTGTTGCCTTACGTGACTTCCACAGGTTAGAACTTTTTCCTTGCCTCTTCTTCTTATACTCCTTGACTATAAGTCATGGTATGGGGGAGTGTGAGGGAAAAGTTCAATAGATAGGAGTAGTGAGGAAGTATATAGTAACAATAGTTTCATTGCCGGCTACTTGTTAAGGTAGGGTAAGTCAAGCTCCCGCTATTCCCGCCTTTTTTCCCCAACCCCGAAAGTGATAGTTTGACTGCCGGCTGCTTGTTAAAGTAGGTTCAGTCTAGCTCCTGCTATCCCTTCCCCTCCTTCTTCCCCCCCCCCAAAAGGTGACGTGTGGGGCTCCGGTCCAAACAGCTCCCAGCACTACTGTAAGTACATGCCTGCCTTGTATTCTAATGGATTTATTGGTTGAAAGCTTCACTTTAGACCAATAATAAACTGATTTCTTTCAGTCTTGCTCTAAGTTGACTGTTGATAATCACCACATCTTTTAGGTATTGTACTTATCATGGAGAGTGATTTCTTAAGCAGTGGGTAACCTGTCTATCTTTCCAGCTTGGATGACAGAGAGAATCACCTGCCAATCAACGAGTAGAACTGATGGAGGTGGACTAACGTCCTGAGACTTCTCCTTTTTGAATTTAATTACCTGTGCACTGTATGAAATTGCAGGACGTAACCCCTCATCATTGCAGAGGTAAAGAACCTGCGTTTCTGTCATCGGGATAGAATACTCAAGGCTATACTGTGAAGAACGAACCGGTGGGTTGTAACCAACACCTGTGACCCCACCCCATCATCAGCAACTGCTACGATTTCAACAACACTCAGTGTCACCAACACCAGACACCCGTATATATATTATCGTTGAATTCAGTTATCATTTATATTGGAAATATAAACACATATGCAATATAATGTGATCCTTTATTGACAACGTTTCACCAACACAGTGGGCTTTTCCAAGTCACACACAGATCTGTGTGTGACTCGAAAAAGCCCACTGTGTGGGTGAAACGTTGTCAATAAAGGATCACATTATACTGCATATGTGTTTATATTTCCACTGTGTCGGTATTTGATACCATTTATTTTCATCATTTATATTTTTCATTTTTCATTTTCTTTAATGTAGGATTAATATTTCATATTTAAGTGTTTTATATTTTCTATTTAATAAAGTGTTTATGTTTGTCTGTTATTATTTCTTTTTTTATTCACTAATTTTCCTGAGGAGGAGCCAGCATTGGTAATACTGTCTGAAGTTGTTAAAGGGCTGAGTAAGCCTTCACAATAAATAATAGATTAAGACATCTCATTGGTCAAAAGAGAGGCATATATAGGCGAATTAAAAGAGGAGAGAGATGCCCCTCCAAACTGCAGTATCTCCACCTCTCTTTCAGTATGTAGGCACTGTATGTACTTCCCACCTCCAGAACTTAAGTCCAGCTAACTGGTTTCCCTGAATCCCTTCATAAGTCTTACCTTCCTTCCTTCCCTCTCTGGCATGGCAGGGAATTCAGGTGGAATCCTGCCGCCTATGATGTATCCTACTGGGGATCTGTATAAACCAATTCCTTCCCTAAACGTTCATCGTGTAGACAGGAAGTCATCTATCTGATTGGCTCCCACCAGGATACCTACATTTCTGACTGTGTCAGTGGTAATTCCCTAGTCTGCCAGCTTCACGCCAAGGTCTTTCAATCGCTTGGCTGCTGCAGCAAGACCTCTCGCTGTAATTCCCGTGGGTAACGTCTCTACCACCAAGGCTGCAATGTCTCTATGATGTCATTGATTATAATGGAAAAAACTCGGTAAGATCACAGTAAATAGGTGATATCAGAATATGCAAAGCAACCACTGTGAATGCGATTGTAATTTCACTATTTTATCCCAGTGGTTATTTTGTATATTTGTAAAGTAAAAGGACACAAATGCAACTAATGTAACATTTTATTGTGGCAACGTTTCGCTCTCCAGGAGCTTTATCAAGCCATTACAGACAATACATGGACACAGAGGGTATATATAGGCACAGAGTGAGGTGCAGTGCTAGTGGTAGTGGTGGTAGTAGTAGTAGTAGTGACAAAAGTTGTAGTAGTAGTAGTAATACAATATGGTAGAGCAATTAATTCTTACATTAGTAAAAGGATATAAAACCTATTACTTGGGTAACACAAAAATAGGTTGGACAAATATAGACTGGATAGAGGCAGCTTGTTTCAGTGTTCACTCACTGTAATGTGCTTTGTGTAGTATAACAGGAGAGACTATGTGAGGGCAGGGTTTACTGTTTTCAGGAGGATTCTTGCTAAGACTTCAGAGATGGTGAAACTGCCGTTGTATTGTTTAATTGTATTCGAAACAGCGATCAGTGCTGATTCGAGGCACTTGCGTCTGCGGAAATTAGTTTCTTTGATCACTAATTGGGCGTCCCTGAATTTCATGAGATGACTGGCGGAATTTCAGCGTTGTACACAGGCGTTGTTCAGGTTATCGTTCCTACAGGCGGGTGTCGAGGTTTCTTGCTGTTTCACCTACGTAAATTTTGTCACAGCCTCCACAGGGTATAGTGTAAACTCCTGCGTTGACTGGTTCGTGGTGCTTTGATTTTGTCCTGGTTAGATCCTTTACTGAAGTGCTAGAAGCGATGGCGACTCTGGTGTTAGCTTGTGAAAGTACTTTAGAAACGTTGGGAAGAATTATAACTTTGTTGGGAGTGGTGTTCGTGCGTGGAGAATTAAGGATCTGAAGAGCTCTTTTCTTGCAATCTTTGATGAAAAAGGAAGGAAAACGTATCTCAGTGAATGTTTGGAGAATGTATGTACATTCCTCGTCAAGAAACTCAGGAATACAAATTCGGTATGCTCTTAGGAAAAACCCGATGATGATGCCTCTTTTGGTCTTGGTATCTTGACTGGAATAGAAGTGTGTGAGATCATTTTTATTGGTAGGTTTCCGATAAACTTGAAATCTTAGGTTGTTGTCTACTTTGTGAATGAGTGCGTCGAGGAAAGGTAGCTTGTCATTGGACTCTTCTTCTAGTGTAAACTGGATCGCCGGTTCAACTGCGTTGAGCCTTGCCTGACGATTCGGTACATCAAAAAGTTTGGGAGTTATTACGAGGACGTCGTCCACGTAACGTAACCAAGTGACGCTTGAAGGGATGATGTTGGCGAAGTGTTCGGACTCTAGGTGTTCCATGTATAAGTTGGCTAGGACGGCACTGATGGTAGACCCCATTCCCATGCCGTAGGTTTGTTTGTAGAGCTTGTTATTGAAAGAATAACAGTTGAAATTAACACAGAGTTCCATCAAGTCAACAAAATCTCCGGGAGGTAGAGGAAGATTAAGGTCCTGATTGATTTTACGTCGTAGAACCTCGATGGCTTTTGTGGTAGGTACTTTTGTGAAGAGGGAAGTCACGTCCAAACTGCTTAGTTTCTTGTTACAGATGGAGAGGTTTCGGATGTGGTGGAGAAGGTCGCCTGAGTGTTTAAGATGAGCGGGGCTGATGGTCCCCAGAAGGTAGGAAAGATGTTTGGCAAGAACTCCTGCTAGTTTCTGTAGAGCACTGCCTATTCCTGACGTGATTGGTCTGAGAGGAATATTGTGTTTATGGGTCTTGGGTAAACCATACATGTGTGCTGGTTTAGGGTTGCTTGGTAACAAGTACAGAAGTTTCTTCCCTTCTCTAGTGCGTTTGAGTATTTGTCTGGTTTTGTATAGAAAATCTTTAGTGAGCGTCTCCCACTGTTGAGTGCTGATTGATTCGTATGTAGATTGATCATTCAAAAGGTCCATCATTTGAGTGTTGTAGTCACTGGTGTTGAGTATGACGACTCCACCTCCTTTGTCGGCGTAAATGAACACATTTACGCATGTAGGAACGATAACTTGAACAACGCCTGTGTACAACACCGAAATTCCACCAATCATCTCATGAAATTCAGGGACGCCCAATTAATGATCAAAGAAACTAATTTCCGCAGACGCAAGTGCCTCGAATCAGCACTGATCGCTGTTTCGAATACAATTAAACAAAACAACGGCAGCTTCACCATCTCTGAAGTCTTAGCAAGAATCCTCCTGAAAACAGTAAACCCTGCCATCACATAGTCTCTCCTGTTATACCACACAAAGCACATTACAGAGAGTGAACACTGAAATAGGCTGCCTCTATCCAGTCTATATTTGTCCAACCTATTTTTATGTTACCCAAGTAATAGCTTTTATATCCTTTTACTCATGTACGAATTAATTGCTCTACCATATTGTATTACTACTACTACTACAACTTTTGTTACTACCACTACCACTAGTATTGCACCTCACTCTGAGCCTATATATACCCTCTGTGTCCATTTATTATCTGTAATGGCTTGATTAAGCTCCTGGAGAGCGAAACGTTGCCACAATAAAATGTAACATTAGTTGCACTTGTGTCCTTTTACTTTACATATTGTCTGTAATTCTACCAACTTTATTACAATCTGTCGGACACCGCAACATAATGGACATTTCATGCAGACGTTATTTGGACACCCTTCTTCGTGCTCACAGCTATCGCAACACACACAACTTCCTACAGGATTGCCTGGCAGAGAAGGTGATCCCTAAGTCTACTCCTGCACAACTCTCCTACTCCAAGCACCCCTTCTCTCCAGCTACCCAAGCTTACTTAACTGAATGTGCCGAAGAACTTTCTAACATCGCTAAGGAAACCTTTGAAACTGCCAGGAATATGAGGGCCATTCTTCAGATTGACCAACACACTGCTGAGCATATTCTCAGCACAGTCACCACAGCTAACCTCCAACAGAAGATCAAACTCAATCGCAAACTTCAGTACCTCTGTACTAACAGTCGATGGAATAAAATGGGACACGAATCCCTGATAAACAACTTATCGTTACGCACCTTAACTGACTACGAGAAACAAGCACTGAGTCTGGGACTCAAATTTACCACCAACATACGCAAACCTAACTATCAACTCAATCTAGTTACCAGGAACCATAGACACAGTTACAGCAACTTCTAGAAGAGTTATATACAGGGCCTTCTCACTGCAGCTTTATGTAAACCTTCTTCTTCTAATCTTCATAGACGATACATTACTTCCCTTATGGACCTCGCCAACGACCCCAACATTTTCGCCACCACCGCCGACAAAGGAGGTGGAGTCGTCATACTCAACACCAGTGACTACAACACTCAAATGATGGACCTTTTGAATGATCAATCTACAAACGAACCCATCAGCACTCAACAGTGGGAGACGCTCACTAAAGATTTTCTATACAAAACCAGACAAATACTCAAACGCACTAGAGAAGGGAAGAAACTTCTGTACCTGCTACCAAGCAACCCTAAACCAGCACACATGTATGGTTTACCCAAGACCCATAAACACAATATTCCTCTCAGACCAATCACGTCAGGAATAGGCAGTGCTCCACACAAACTAGCCGGAGTTCTTGCCAAACATCTTTCCTGCCTTCTGGGGACCATCAGCCCCGCTCATCTTAAACACTCAGGCGACCTTCTCCACCGCATGAGAAATCTCTTCATCCGTAACAAGAAACTAAGCAGTTTGAACGTGACTTCCCTCTTCACAAAAGTACCTACCACAAAAGCCATCGAGGTTCTACGACGTAAAATCAATCAGGACCTTAATCTTCCTCTACCTCCCGGAGATTTTGTTGACATGATGGAACTCTGTGTTAATTTCAACTGTTTTTCTTTCAATAACAAGCTCTACAAACAAACCTACGGCATGGGAATGGGGTCTCCCATCAGTGCCGTCCTAGCCAACTTATACATGGAACACCTAGAGTCCGAACACTTCGAAAACATCATCCCTTCAAGCGTCACTTGGTTACGTTACGTGGACGACGTCCTCGTAATAACTCCCAAACGTTTTGATGTACGGAATCTTCAGGCAAGGCTCAACGCAGTTGAACCGGCGATCCAGTTTACACTAGAAGAAGAGTCCAATGACAAGCTACCTTTCCTCGACGTCCTCATTCACAAAGTAGACAACAACCTAAGATTTAAAGTTTATCGGAAACCTACCAATAAAAATGATCTCACACACTTCTATTCCAGTCAAGATACCAAGACCAAAAGAGGCATCATCATCGGGTTTTTCCTAAGAGCATACCGAATTTGTAGTCCTGAGTTTCTTGACGAAGAATGCACATACATTCACCAAATATTCACTGAGTTACACTTTCTTCCTTTTTCATCAAAGACTGCAAGAAAAGAGCTCTTCAGATCCTTAATTCTCCACGCACCAACACCACTCCCAACAAAGTTATAATTCTTCCCAACAGCCAGGTTGCACTGAACGTTTCTAAAGTACTTTCACAAGCTAACACCAGAGTAGCCATCGCTTCTAGCACTTCAAAAAAGGATCTAACCAGGACAAAATCAAAGCACCACGAACCAGTCAACGCAGGAGTTTACACTATACCCTGTGGAGGCTGTGACAAGATTTACGTAGGTGAAACAGCAAGAAACCTCGACACCCGCCTCAATGAACACATTTACGCATGAAGGAACGATAACTTGAACAACGCCTGTGTACAACGCCGAAATTCAACCAATCATCTCATGAAATTCAGGGACGCCCAATTAGTGATCAAAGAAACTAATTTCCGCAGACGCAAGTGCCTCGAATCAGCACTGATCGCTGTTTCGAATACAAATAAACAAAACAACTGCAGCTTCACCATCTCCGAAGTCTTAGCAAGAATCCTCCTGAAAACAGTAAACCCTGCCATCACATAGTCTCTCCTGTTATACTACACAAAGCACATTACAGAGAGTGAACACTGAAACAAGCTGCCTCTTTCCAGTCTATATTTGTCCAACCTATTTTTATGTTACCCAAGTAATAGGACTGTTTTCTGAAACAGAGTGTAACTGAACCTACCAGGGGTAATAATTTGCTAGACCTAGTCTTGTCAAATAAGGAAACACTCGTGAATAATCTGGAGATCACTGAAGAGCTTGGCGCAAGTGATCACAAATCCATCACCTTTAGCATTAATTGGGAATGCAAGAATAATGATAATACAGTAAAAATCCCCGATTTTCGTTCTGCCGATTATAATGGACTTAGGGAACATCTGTCTAATCTTGATTGGGGTTATCTAGCTAATGATTTTATTGACGATAATCATACTTATGAATATGAAGGGATCTGCTTTTATGATTGTTTTCTTAATAATGTACACAGTGCCCAGAGTATATACATTCCCCAGAAAGAAATTAGGTCTAATAATAACGATCCCAAATGGGTTAACAGGAGGCTAAAGCATCTATTAGGGGAGAAAAGGGGAATTTATAGGCGCATCAGAAGAGGAGAGGTTAACCTTACTGACCAATATGTTCAGCTTAAAAGAGAAGTAAAAAAGGCGATTAGAAAGGCTAAACGTGACTATGAAATTAGAGTCGCTAATGAATCAAAGACTAATCCAAAGGGGTTCTTTCAAGTGTATAGGACGAAGGTGAAGGAAAAGGTAGGACCTCTGAAATCTGGGAATGGACAGCTGACGGATAATGAACTGGAAATGTGTTCCTTATTTAATGACTATTTTTTGTCAGTTTTTACACAGGAAGATGTAAATGAGATTCCAGTAATTAACAATTATTTAGTTCCTGATGAATTTAAGTTAACTAATATTACTGTCACGAGGGACATGGTTATTAAACAGATAGACAAACTGAAACAAAATAAGTCCCCGGGACCCGATGAGTTGTTTTCAAGGGTACTTAAGGAATGCAAGATGGAGCTTAGTCAGCCATTAACGAGTGTATTCAATGCGTCCATCCTTACCAGTGTTGTGCCAGAGATGTGGAAGATGGCTAATGTGGTTCCTATATTCAAATCAGGGGATAAGTCCACTCCTTCAAATTACCGTCCAATAAGCCTGACATCTATAGTGGGCAAGTTATTAGAATCAATTATAGCTGACATTATCAGAAGTCACCTTGAAGAGCATAACTTGATAAATGAATCTCAGCATGGATTCACGAGAGGTCGTTCCTGCCTGACAAACTTACTGACGTTCTTCAATAGAACATTTGAGGCAGTTGACAGTGATAGGAATATGATATTGTTTATTTGGATTTTAGTAAAGCCTTCGACAGAGTACCTCACAAGAGACTCTTAAGAAAACTGGCAGCTCATGGTATAGGAGGTAAAGTTCTAGCATGGATTGAGGCATGGCTTACCAATAGAAAGCAGAGAGTTACAATTAATGGAGTGAAATCTGAATGGGGATTAGTCACTAGTGGCGTTCCACAAGGATCAGTTTTAGGCCCTCTCCTGTTCATAATTTACATTAATGACCTTGATGAAGGGATTACTAGTGACATGAGTAAGTTTGCTGATGATACAAAGATAGGCCGTATAATTCACTCTGAGGAGGATATCAATGAACTCCAGGACGATTTGAACAAATTAATGTCTTGGTCTGAAAAATGGCAGATGAAGTTTAATGTGGATAAGTGTAAGGTACTTGCCCTTGGTAATGAAAATAACCCTCGAAGCTATAATCTAGGTGAAGTAGAGCTTGTTCATGCAGAATGTGAAAAAGACTTGGGAGTCATGGTAAGCAGAAATCTAAAGCCAAGACAGCAGTGCCTCAGTGTGCGCAACAAGGCCAACAGACTACTTGGATTTATCTCAAGAAGTATAAGTAACAGAAGTCCAAAAGTTATTTTACAGCTCTATACATCACTAGTGAGGCCTCATTTAGATTATGCTGCTCAGTTTTGGTCTCCTTACTACAGGATGGACATAGACTCATTAGAGAACATACAGAGAAGAATGACTAAAATGATTTACTGTGTAAGGAACCTCCCGTATGAAGATAGACTTAAAGCCTTATATCTCCACTCTCTGGAGAGGCGTAGAATGAGGGGAGATATCATTGAAGTGTATAAGTGGATGACGGGCATAAACAAGGGAGACATTAATAAAGTACTGAGGGTGTCGAACCAGGTAAGAACCAGGAATAATGGATTTAAGTTGGATAAATTTAGATTTAGAAAGGACATAGGTAAGTACTGGTTTTCTAACAGAGTTGTAGATGCGTGGAACAGTCTTCCCAGGGGGGTGATAGAGGCTAGGACCTTGTGTAGCTTTAAGAAGAGGCTGGACAAATATATGAGTGGGAGGGGCTGGGTTTGATTGGTGTCATTGGGTACGGGAGTTATTTCTTGGGTGGCTTTAGGTAGAGATCGTTTTGATAAGGACCTGCCTCGTATGGGCCAGTAGGCCTTCTGCAGTGTTCCTACATTCTTATGTTCTTATGTTCTTACTCATGTAAGAATTAATTGCTCTACCATATTGTATTACTACTACTACTACTACAACTTTTGTCACTACTACTACTACTACTACCACTACCACTAGTATTGCACCTCACTCTGAGCCTATATATACCCTCTGTGTCCATGTATTGTCTGTAATGGCTTGACAAAGCTCCTAGAGAGCGAAACGTTGCCACAATAAAGTGTCACATTAGTTGCACTTGTGTCCTTTTACTTTACATATTGTCGGTAATTAAACCAACTTTATCACTATTTTGTATAGTGGCGAAGTTTTTTTTTCCATGTCTATAAGTATATACGCGTTTTTTATTGTGTGTCCTGTGCCCTGTTCCTATGAGAGAGAAAGACCGAGTTTGGTAGCCGAGCGAATGTAGGCAGCCTGTACTGTCTGGCTGGCAAACAGCCTATGCTGTCTGCCAGCCTAGTTCATAAATCGCGGCACTTAGGTGCTGCCCTTTCTCGGCCTGCCCAGGTCAGTGGGACGCTGGTCCCACTCGCCCTCACTCACTCAGCGGCCTAGAAGTAGTCAACAGTCTACTCCCTCTCCCCATCTTGAGCTTGGCCCTCCTGGGCCATGGGCACAACACAAGCCTGTGTACCCACCAAGATATTGCAAATAAAGTAAGAAGCCTCCGAAGATGTCTAAAATTGTACCCCGCTCCGCTGCAGCATCACCAAACTGGTTATAGCAGCGATGCAACCTCCTGGGTGTGTCAGTGCAGTGGTGCAGCCTCCTGTGTGTCGGTGCAGTGGTGCAGCCTCCTGTGTGTCGGTGCAGTGGTGCAGCCTCCTGTGTGTCGGTGCAGTGGTGCAGCCTCCTGTGTCTCATTGCAGTGGTGCAGTCTCCTGTGTCTCGATGCAGTGGTGTAGCCTCCTGTGTGTCGGTGCAGTGGTGCAGCCTCCTGTGTGTCGGTGCAGTGGTGCATCCTCCTGTGAGTCGATGCAGTGGTGCAGCCTCCTGTGTGTCGGTGCAGTGGTGCAGCCTCCTGAGTCTCGATGCAGTGGTGCAGCCTCCTGTGTCTCGATGCAGTGGTGTAGTCTCCTGTGTGTCTGTGCAGTGGTGCAGTCTCCTGTGTCTCGATGCAGTAGTGCAGCCTAATGTGTCTCGATGCAGTGGTGCAGCCTCCTGTGTCTCGATACAGTGGTGTAGTCTCCTGTGTGTGTGTGCAGTGGTGCAGTCTCCTGTGTCTCGATGCAGTGGTGCAGCCTCCTCTGTGTCGGTGCAGTGGTGCAGCCTCCTGTGTGTCGGTGCAGTGGTGCATCCTCCTGTGAGTCGATGCAGTGGTGCAGCCTCCTGTGTGTCGGTGCAGTGGTTCATCCTCCTGTGAGTCGGTGCAGTGGAGCAGCCTCCTGTGTGTCTGTGCAGTGGTGCAGCCTCCTGTGTGTCTGTGCAGTGGTGCATCCTCATGTGTGTCAGTGCAGTGGTGCAGCCTCCTGTGTGTCGGTGCAATGGTGCAGCCCCCTGTGTTTCGATGCAGTTGTGCATCCTTATGTGTGTCGGTGTAGTGGTGCAGCCTCCTGTGTGTCGGTGCAGTGGTGCAGCCTCCTGTGTGTCGGTGCAGTGGTGCAGCCTACTGTGTGTCGGTGCAGTGGTGCATCCTCCTGTGTGTCGGTGCAATGGTGCAGCCTCCTTTGTGTCAGTGCAGTGCTACATACTCCTGTGTGTCGGTGCAGTGGTGCAGCCTCATGTGTGTCGGTGCAGTGGTGCATCCTCCTGTGTGTCAGTGCAGTGGTGCATCCTCCTGTGTGTCGGTGCAGTGGTGCAGCCTCCTGAGTCTCGATGCAGTGGTGCAGCCTCCTGTGTCTCGATGCAGTGGTGTAGTCTCCTGTGTGTCTGTGCAGTGGTGCAGTCTCCTGTGTCTCGATGCAGTAGTGCAGCCTAATGTGTCTCGATGCAGTGGTGCAGCCTCCTGTGTCTCGATACAGTGGTGTAGTCTCCTGTGTGTGTGTGCAGTGGTGCAGTCTCCTGTGTCTCGATGCAGTGGTGCAGCCTCCTCTGTGTCGGTGCAGTGGTGCAGCCTCCTGTGTCTCGATGCAGTGGTGCAGCCTCCTGTGTCTCGATGCAGTGGTGCAGACTCCTTTGTCTCGATGCAGTGGTGTAGTCTCCTGTGTGTCGGTGCAGTGATGCAGTCTCCTATGTCTCGATGCAGTGGTGCAGCCTCTTGTTTCTCGATGCAGTGGTGCATCCTTCTGTGTGTCAGTGCAGTGGTGCATCCTCCTTTGTGTCAGTGCAGTGGTGCAGACTCCTGTGTCTCGATACAGTGGTGCATCCTCTTGTGTGTAAGTGCAGTGATGCAGCCTCATGTGTGTCTCGATGCAGTGCTGCAGCCTCCTGTGTGTCGGTGCAGTGGTGTAGCCTCCTGTACCTCGATGCATTGGTGCAGCCTCCTGTACCTCGATGCAGTGGTGCAGCCTCCTGTACCTCGATGCAGTGGTGCAGCCTCCTGTACCTCGATGCAGTGGTGCAGCCTCCTGTACCTCGATGTAGTGGTGCAGCCTCCTATGTCTCGATGCAGTGGTGCAGCCTCCTGTGTCTCGATGCAGTGGTGCAGCCTCTTATGTCTCGATGCAGTGGTGTATTCTCCTGTGTGTCTGTGCAGCGGGACAGTCTCCTGTGTCTCGATGCAGTGGTGCAGCCTTCTGTGTGTCTCGATGCAGTGGTGCAGCCTCTTGTACCTCGATGCAGTGGTGCTGCCTCCTGTACATCGATGCAGTGGTGCAGCCTCCTGTGTCTCAATGCAGTGGTGCAGCCTCCTGTGTCTCGATGCAGTGGTGTAGTCTCCTGTGTGTCAGTGCAGTGGTGCAGTCTCCTGTGTCTCGATGCAGTGGTGCTGCCTCCTGTACCTCGACGCAGAAGTGCAGCCTCCTCTGTGTCGATGCAGTGGTGCAGCCTCCTGTGTCTCAATGCAGTGGTGCAGCCTCCTGTGTCTCGATGCAGTGGTGTAGTCTCCTGTGTGTCAGTGCAGTGGTGCAGTCTCCTGTGTCTCGATGCAGTGGTGCAGCCTCCTGTGTGTTGGTGCAATGGTGCAGCCTCCTGTGTGTCAGTGCAGTGGTGCATACTCCTGTGTGTCGGTGCAGTGATGCAGCCTCATGTGTGTCGGTGCAGTGGTGCATCCTCCTGTGTGTCTGTGCAGTTGTGCTGCCTCCTGAGTCTCGATGCAGTGGTGCAGCCTCCTGTGTCTCGATGCAGTGGTGTAGTCTCCTGTGTGTCTGTGCAGTGGTGCAGTCTCCTGTGTCTCGATGCAGTGGTGCAGCCTCCTGTGTCTCGATGCAGTGGTGCAGCCTCCTGTGTCTCGATGCAGTGGTGTAGTCTCCTGTGTGTCTGTGCAGTGGTGCAGTCTCCTGTGTCTCGATGCAGTGGTGAAGCCTACTGTGTGTCGGTGCAGTGGTGCAGCCTCCTGTGTCTCGATGCAGTGGTGCAGCCTCCTGTGTGTCGGTACAGTGATGCACTCTCCTGTGTCTCGATGCAGTGGTGCAGCTTCCTCTTTCTCGATGCAGTGGTGCATCCTCCTGTGTGTCGGTGCAGTGGTGCATCCTCTTGAGTAAGTGCAGTGATGCAGCCTCATGTGTGTCTCGATGCAGTCGTGCAGCCTCCTGCACCTCGACGCAGTAGTGCAGCCTCCTGTGTGTCGATGCAGTGGTGTAGCCTCCAGTGTCTCAATGCAGTGGTGCAGTCTCCTGTGTCTCGATGCAGTGGTGCAGCCTCCTGTGTCTAGATGCAGTGGTGCAGACTCCTTTGTCTCGATGCAGTGGTGTAGTCTCCTGTGTGTCGGCGCAGTGGTGCAGTCTCCTGTGTCTCGGTGCAGTCTCCTGTGTCTCGATGCAGTGGTGCAGCCTCCTGTTTCTCGAAGCAGTGGTGCATCCATCTGTGTCTCAATGCAGTGGTGCAGTCTCCTGAGTCTCGATGCAGTGGTGCAGCCCCCTCTGTGTCGGTGCAGTGGTACAGCCTCCTGTGTCTCGATGCAGTGGTGCAGCCTCCTGTGTCTCGATGCAGTGGTGCAGACTCCTTTGTCTCGATGCAGTGGTGTAGTCGTGCAGTGGTGCAGTCTCCTGTGTCTCGATGCAGTGGTGCAGCCTCCTGTTTCTCGATGCAGTGGTGCATCCTTCTGTGTGTCAGTGCAGTGGTGCATCCTCTTGTGTGTAAGTGCGGTGATGCAGCCTCATGTGTGTCTCGATGCAGTGGTGCAGCCTCCTGTGTGTCGGTGAAGTGGTGCATCTTACTGTACCTCGATGCAGTGGTGCAGCCTCCTGTACCTCGATGCACTGGTGCAGCCTCCTGTGTCTCAATGCAGTGGTGCAGCCTCCTGTACCTCAATGCAGTGGTGCAGCCTCCTGTACCTCGATGCAGTGGTGCAGCCTCCTGTGTGTCGGTGCAGTGGTGCAGCCTCCTGTGTCTCGATGCAGTGGTGCAGCTTCCTCTACCTCAATGCAGTGGTGCAGCCTCCTGTACCTCGATGCAATGGTGCAGCCTTCTGTGTGTCGGTGCAGTGGTGCAGCATCCTGTGTCTCGATGCCGTAGTGCAGCCTCCTGTGTCTCAATGCAGTGGTGCAGCCTCCTGTACCTCGACGCAGTAGTGCAGCCTCCTGTGTGTCGGTGCAGTGGTGCAGCCTCCTGTGTCTCAATGCTGTGGTGCAGTCTCCTGTGTCTCGATGCAGTGGTGCAGCCCCCTGTGTGTCGGTGCAGTGGTGCAGCCTCCTGTGTCTCGATGCAGTGGTGCAGCCTCCTGTGTCTCGATGCAGTGGTGAAGACTCCTTTGTCTCGATGCAGTGGTGTAGTCTCCTGTCTGTCGGTGCAGTGGTGCAGTCTCCTGTGTCTCGATGCAGTGGTGCAGCCTCCTGTTTCTCGATGCAGTGGTGCATCCTTCTGTGTGTCAGTGCAGTGGTGCAGCCTCACGTGTGTCTCGATGCAGTGGTGCAGCCTCCTGTGTGTCGGTGAAGTTGTGCAGCCTACTGTACCTCGATGCAGTGGTACAGCCTCCTGCGTCTCAATGCAGTGTAGCAGCCACCTGTACCGCGATGCAGTGGTGCAGCCTCCTGTGTGTCGGAGTAGTGGTGCAGCCTCCTGTGTCTCTATGCTGTGGTGCAGCCTCCTCTGCCTCAATGCAGCGGTGCAGCCTCCTGTACCTCGATGCAGTGGTGCAGCCTCCTGTGTGTCGGTACAGTGGTGCAGCCTCCTGTGTCTCGATGCAGTGGTGCAGCCTCGTATGTGTCAGTGCAGTGGTGCAGCTTCCTGTGTCTCGATGTGGGGGTGCAGCCTCCTGTGTGTCGGTGCAATGGTGCAGCCCCTTGTGTGTCGATACAGTTGTGCATCCTCCTGTATGTCGGTGTAGTGGTACAGCCTCCTGTGTGTCGGTGCAGTGGTGCAGCCTCCTGTGTGTCGGTGCAGTGGTGCAGACTCCTGTGTGTTGGTGCAGTGGAGCAGCCTCCTTTGTGTCGGTGCAATGGTGCAGCCTCCTGTGTGTCAGTGCAGTGGTGTATCATCCTGTGTAAGTAAGTAAGTAAGTAAATTTATTCAGGTATACACAATACAGTTACATAGAATTATCATACATAGCAGCATATGTGTTGAGAACCTAGGATAACCCAAAAAAGTCAGACAGAGTGACTTATTTCCATTGGGGTGTGTCGGTGCAGTGGTGCGGCCTTATGTGTGTCGGTGCAGTGGTGCATCCTCCTGTGTGTCAGTGCAGTGGTGCAACCTCCTGTGTCTCGATGCAGTGATGCAGCCTCTTCTGTCTCGATGCAGTGGTGTAGTCTCCTGTGTGTCGGTGCAGTCTCCTGTGTCTCGATGCAGTAGTGCAGCCTCGTGTGTGTCGGTGCAGTGGTGCAGCCTCCTGTGTCCCGTTGCAATTGTGCAGTTTCCTGTGTCTCGATGCAGTGGTGCAGCCTCCTGTGTGTCGATGCAGTGGTGCAGCCTCATGTGTATCGGTGCAGTTGTGCAGCCTCCTGTGTCTCGATGCAGTGGTGAAGCGTCCTGCGTCTCGATGCAGTAGTGTAGCCTCCTGTGTGTCGGTGCAGTGGTGCAGCCTCCTGTGTGTCTGTGCAGTGGTGGAGGCTTCTGTGTGTCGGTGCAGCGGTGCAGCCTCCTGTGAGTCGGTGCAGTGGTGCAGCCTCCTGTGAGTCGGTGCAGTGGTGGAGGCTTCTGTGTGTCGGTGCAGCGGTGCAGCCTCCTGTGAGTCGGTGCAGCGGTGCAGCCTCCTGTGAGTCGGTGCAGTGGTGGAGCTTCCTGTGTGTCGGTGCAATGGTGCAGCCTCCTGTGTGTCAGTGCAGTGGTGCATCCTCCTGTGCCTCGATGCAGTGGTGCAGCCTCCTGTGTCTCGATGCAGTGGTGCATCCTCTGTGTCGGTTCAGGTGTGCAGCCTCCTATGTCTCAATGCAGTGGTGCAGCTTCCTGTGGGTCTCGATGCAGTGGTGCAGCCTCATGTCTGTCGGTGCAGTGGTGCAGCCTCCTGTGTATCGGTGCAGTGGTGCAGCCTCCTGTGCCTCGATGCAGTGGTGCAGCCTCCTGTGTCTCGATGCAGTGGTGCATCCTCTGTGTCGGTTCAGGTGCGCAGCCTCCTGTGTCTCAATGCAGTGGTGCAGCTTCCTTTGGGTCTCGATGCAGTGGTGCAGCCTCATGTGTGTCGGTGCAGTGGTGCAGCCTCCTGTGTCTCGATGCAGTGGTGCATCCTCTTGTGTGTAGCTGCAGTGATGCAGCCTTCTGTGTCTCGATGCAGTGGTGCAGCCTCCTGTGTCTCGATACAGTGGTGCATCCTCTTGTGTGTAGCTGCAGTGATGCAGCCTTCTGTGTCTCGATGCAGTGCTGCAGCCTCCTGTGTGTCGATGCAGTGGTGTAGCCTCCTGTACCTCGATGCATTGGTGCAGCCTCCTGTACCTCGATGCAGTGGTGCAGCCTCCTGTCTCAATGCAGTGGTGCAGCCTCCTGTACCTCGATGCAGTGGTGCAGCCTCCTGTGTGTCGGTGCAGTGGTCCAGCCTCCTGTGCCTCGATGCGGTGGTGCAGCCTCCTGTGTCTCGATGCAGTGGTGCAGCCTCCTGTGTCTCGATGCAGTGGTGTATTCTCCTGTGTGTCTGTGCAGCGGGACAGTCTACTGTGTCTCGATGCAGTGGTGCAGCCTTCTGTGTGTCTCGATGCAGTGGTGCAGCCTTTTGTACCTCGAGGCAGTGGTGCTGCCTCCTGTACCTCGATGCAGTGGTGCAGCCTCCTGTGTGTCGATGCAGTGGTGCAGCCTCCTGTGTCTCAATGCAGTGGTGCAGCCTCCTGTACCTCGACGCAGTAGTGCAGCCTCCTCTGTGTCGATGCAGTGGTGCAGCCTCCTGTGTGTTGGTGCAATGGTGCAGCCTCCTGTGTGTCGGTGCAGTGGTGCAGCCTCATGTGTGTCGGTGCAGTGGTGCATCCTCCTGTGTGTCAGTGCAGTGGTGCATCCTCCTGTGTGTCGGTGCAGTGGTGCTGCCTCCTGAGTCTCGATGCAGTGGTGCAGCCTCCTGTGTCTCAATGCAGTGGTGCAGCCTCCTGTACCTCGACGCAGTAGTGCAGCCTCCTTTGTGTCGATGCAGTGGTGCAGTCTCCTGTGTCTCGATGCAGTGGTGCTGCCTCCTGTGTGTTGGTGCAATGGTGCAGCCTGCTGTGTGTCGGTGCAGTGGTGCAGCCTCATGTGTGTCAGTGCAGTGGTGCATCCTCCTGTGTGTCAGTGCAGTGGCGCATCCTCCTGTGTGTCGGTGCAGTGGTGCTGCCTCCTGAGTCTCGATGCAGTGCTGCAGCCTCCTGTGTGTCGGTGCAGTGGTGCAGCCTCCTGTACCTCGATGCATTGGTGCAGCCTCCTGTGTCTCAATGCAGTGGTGCAGCCTCCTGTACCTCGATGCAGTGGTGCAGCCTCCTGTGTGCCGGTGCAATGGTGCAGCCTCCTGTGTTTAATGCTGTGGTGCAGCCTCCTGTGTCTCGATGCAGTGGTGCAGCCTCCTGTGTCTCGATGCAGTGGTGTATTCTGCTGTGTGTCTGTGCAGTGGGGCGGTCTCTTGTGTCTCGATGCAGTGGTGCAGCCTTCTTTGTGTCTCGATGCAGTGGTGCAGCCTTCTTTGTGTCTCGATACACTGGTGCAGCCTAATGCACCTCGATGCAGTGGTGCAGCCTCCTGTACCTCGATGCAGTGGTGCAGCCTCCTGTGTGTCGATGCAGTGGTGCAGCCTCCTGTGTCTCAATGCAGTGGTGCAGCCTCCTGCACCTCGACGCAGTAGTGGAGTCTCCTGTGTGTCGATGCAGTGGTGCAGCCTCCTGTGTCTCAATGCAGTAATGCAGTCTCCTGTGTCTCGATGCAGTGGTGCAGCCCCCTCTGTGTCGGTGCAGTGGTGCAGCCTCATGTGTCTCGATGCAGTGGTGCGGCCTCCTGTGTCTCGATGCAGTGGTGCAGACTCCTTTGTCTCGATGCAGTGGTGTAGTCTCCTGTGTGTCGGCACAGTGGTGCAGTCTCCTGTGTCTCGATGCAGTGGTGCAGCCTCCTGTTTCTCTATGCAGTGGTGCATCCATCTGTGTGTCAGTGCAGTGGTGCATCCTCCTGTGTGTCGGGGCAATGGTGCAGCCTCCTTTGTCTCAATGCAGTGGTGCAGTCTCCAGTGTCTCGATGAAGTGGTGCAGCCCCCTCTGTGTCGGTGCAGTGGTGCAGCCTCCTGTGTCTCGATGCAGTGGTGCAGCCTCCTGTGTCTCGATGCAGTGGTGCAGACTCCTCTGTCTCGATGCAGTGGTGTAGTCGTGCAGTGGTGCAGTCTCCTGTGTCTCGATGCAGTGGTGCAGCCTCCTGTTTCTCGATGTAGTGGTGTATCCTTCTGTGTGTCAGTGCGGTGGTGCATCCTCTTGTGTGTAAGTGCGGTGATGCAGCCTCATGTGTGTCTCGATGCATTGGTGCAGCCTCCTGTGTGTCGGTGAAGTGGTGCATCCTCCTGTACCTCGATGCAGTGGTGCAGCCTCCTGTACCTCGATGCAGTGGTGCAGCCTCCTGTGTCTCAATGCAGTGGTGCAGCCTCCTGTACCGCGGTGCAGTGGTGCAGCCTCCTCTACCTCAATGCAGTGGTGCAGCCTCCTGTACCTCGATGCAGTGGTGCAGCCTCCTGTACCTCAATGCAGTGGTGCAGCCTCCTGTGTGTCGGTGCAGTGGTGCAGCCTCCTGTGTCTCGATGCAGTGGTGCAGCCTCCTCTACCTCAATGCAGTGGTGCAGCCTCCTGTACCTCGATGCAGTGGTGCAGCCTCCTGTGTGTCGGTGCAGTGGTGCAGCCTCCTGTGTCTCGATGCAGTAGTGCAGCCTCCTGTGTCTCAATGCTGTGGTGCAGCCTCCTGTACCTAGACGCATTAGTACAGCCTCCTGTGTGTCGATGCAGTGGTGCAGCCTCCTGTACCTAGACGCAGTAGTGCAGCCTCCTGTGTGTCGATGCAGTGGTGCAGCCTCCTGTGTCTCAATGCTGTGGTGCAGTCTCCTGTGTCTCGATGCAGTGGTGCAGCCCCCTGTGTGTCGGTGCAGTGGTGCAGCCTCCTGTGTCTCCATGCAGTGGTGCAGCCTCGTGTTTCTCGATGCAGTGGTGCATCCTTCTGTGTGTCAGTGTAGTGGTGCATTCTCCTGTGTGTCGGTGCATTGATGCATCCTCTTGTGTGTAAGTGCAGTGATGCAGCCTCACGTGTGTCTCGATGCACTGGTGCAGCCTCCTGTGTGTCGGTGAAGTTGTGCAGCCTACTGTACCTCGATGCAGTGGTGCAGCCTCCTGTACCTCGATGCAGTGGTGCAGCCTCCTGTACTCACCTAGTTGTACTCACCTAGTTGAGGTTGCAGGGGTCGAGTCCAAGCTCCTGGCCCCGCCTCTTCACTGGTCGCTACTAGGTCACTCTCCCTGAACCATGAGCTTTATCGTACCTCTGCTTAAAGCTATGTATGGATCCTGCCTCCACTACATCGCTTCCCAAACTATTCCACTTACTGACTACTCTGTGGCTGAAGAAATACTTCCTAACATCCCTGTGATTCATCTATGTCTTCAGCTTCCAACTGTGTCCCCTTGTTACTGTGTCCAATCTCTGGAACATCCTGTCTTTGTCCACCTTGTCAATTCCTCTCAGTATTTTGTATGTCGTTATCATATCCCCCCTATCTCTCCTGTCCTCCAGTGTCGTCAGGTTGATTTCCCTTAACCTCTCCTCGTAGGACATACCTCTTAGCTCTGGGACTAGTCTTGTTGCAAACCTTTGCACTTTCTCTAGTT
Source organism: Cherax quadricarinatus (assembly GCF_038502225.1). Lineage (NCBI taxonomy): Eukaryota > Metazoa > Arthropoda > Malacostraca > Decapoda > Parastacidae > Cherax > Cherax quadricarinatus. Next base: position 27,105,719 of record NC_091350.1, on the reverse strand, counting down.
TCTTTACATGCTTGGCTAGGTGTGGGTTCCAAACTGGTGCCGCATACTCCAATATGGGCCTAACGTACACGGTGTATAGGGTCCTGAACGATTCCTTATTAAGATGTCGGAATGCTGTTCTGAGGTTTGCCAGGCGCCCATATGCTGCAGCAGTTATTTGGTTGATGTGCGCTTCAGGAGATGTGCCTGGTGTTATACTCACCCCAAGATCTTTTTCCTTGAGTGATGTTTGTAGTCTCTGACCCCCGAGACTGTACTCCATCTGCGGTCTTCTTTGCCCTTCCCCAATCCTCATGACTTTGCACTTGGTGGGATTGAACTCCAGGAGCCAGTTGCTGGACCAGGTCTGCAGCCTGTCCAGATCCCTTTGTATTTCTGCCTGGTCTTCGATCGAATGAACTCTTCTCATCAACTTCACATCATCTGCAAACAGTGACACCTGTGTCTCAATACTGTGTCTCAATGCAGTGGAGCAGCCTTCTGTACCGCGATGCAGTGGTGCAGCCTTCTGTGTGTCGGAGCAGTGGTGCGGCCTCCTGTATCTTGATGCAGTGGTGCAGCCTCCTCTGCCTCAATGCAGTGGTGTAGCCTCCTGTACCTCGACGCAGTGGTGCAGCCTCCTGTGTGTCGGTGCAGTGGTGCTGCCTCCTGTGTCTCGATGCAGTGGTGCAGCCTCGTATGTGTCAGTGCAGTGGTGCAGCTTCCTGTGTCTTGATGTAGTGGTGCAGTCTCCTGTGTGTCGGTGCAATGGTGCAGCCCCTTGTGTGTCGATGCAGTTGTGCATCCTCCTGTATGTCGGTGTAGTGGTACAGCCTCCTGTGTGTCGGTGCAGAGGTGCAGCCTCCTGTGTGTCGGTGCAGTGGTGCAGCCTCCTGTGTGTCGGTGCAGTGGAGCAGCCTCCTTTGTGTCGGTGCAGTGGTGCGGCCTCCTGTGTGTCAGTGCAGTGGTGTATCCTCCTGTGTGTCGGTGCAGTGGTGCAGCCTCCTTTGTGTCGGTGCAGTGGAGCAGCCTCCTTTGTGTCGGTGCAGTGGAGCAGCCTCCTTTGTGTCGGTGCAGTGGTGCGGCCTCCTGTGTGTCAGTGCAGTGGTGTATCCTCCTGTGTGTCGGTGCAGAGGTGCAGCCTCCTTTGTGTCGGTGCAGTGGTGCGCCCTCCTGTGTGTCAGTGCAGTGGTGTATCCTCCTGTGTGTCGGTGCAGTGGTGCAGCCTCATGTGTGTCGGTGCAGTGGTGCATCCTCCTGTGTGTCAGTGCAGTGGTGCAACCTCCTGTGTCTCGATGCAGTGGTGCAGCCTCTTATGTCTCGATGCAGTGGTGTAGTCTCCTGTGTCACGATGCAGTAGTGCAGCCTCGTGCGTGTCGGTGCAGTGGTGCAGTCTCCTGTGTCCCGATGCAATGGTGCAGCCTCCTGTGTCTCGATGCAGTGGTGCAGACTCCTTTGTCTCGAAGCAGTGGTCTAGTCTCCTGTGTGTCGGTGCAGTGGTGCAGTCTCCCGTGTCTCGATGCAGTGGTGCAGCCTCCTGTTTCTCGATGCAGTGGTGCATCCTTCTGTGTGTCAGTGCAGTGGTGCATCCTCCTGTGTGTCGGTGCAGTGGTGCAGCCTCCTGTGTGTAGGTGCAGTGGTGCAGCCTCCTGTGTGTCTGTGCAGTGGTGGAGCCTTCTGTGAGTCGGTGCAGCGGTGCAGCCTCCTGTGAGTCGGTGCAGTGGTGGAGCTTCCTGTGTGTCGGTGCAGGGGTGCATCCTCCTGTGTCTCGATGCGGTGGAGCATCCTCTTGTGTGTAAGTGCAGTGATGCAGCCTCATGTGTCTCGATGCAGTGGTGCAGCCTCCTGTGTGTCGGTGCAGTGGTGCAGCCACCTGTACCTCGATGCAGTGGTGCAGCCTCCTGTACCTAGACGCATTAGTACAGCCTCCTGTGTGTCGATGCAGTGGTGCAGCCTCCTGTACCTAGACGCAGTAGTGCAGCCTCCTGTGTGTCGATGCAGTGGTGCAGCCTCCTGTGTCTCAATGCTGTGGTGCAGTCTCCTGTGTCTCGATGCAGTGGTGCAGCCCCCTGTGTGTCGGTGCAGTGGTGCAGCCTCCTGTGTCTCCATGCAGTGGTGCAGCCTCGTGTTTCTCGATGCAGTGGTGCATCCTTCTGTGTGTCAGTGTAGTGGTGCATTCTCCTGTGTGTCGGTGCATTGATGCATCCTCTTGTGTGTAAGTGCAGTGATGCAGCCTCACGTGTGTCTCGATGCACTGGTGCAGCCTCCTGTGTGTCGGTGAAGTTGTGCAGCCTACTGTACCTCGATGCAGTGGTGCAGCTTCCTGTACCTCGATGCAGTGGTGCAGCCTCCTGTACTCACCTAGTTGTACTCACCTAGTTGAGGTTGCAGGGGTCGAGTCCAAGCTCCTGGCCCCGCCTCTTCACTGGTCGCTACTAGGTCACTCTCCCTGAACCATGAGCTTTATCGTACCTCTGCTTAAAGCTATGTATGGATCCTGCCTCCACTACATCGCTTCCCAAACTATTCCACTTACTGACTACTCTGTGGCTGAAGAAATACTTCCTAACATCCCTGTGATTCATCTATGTCTTCAGCTTCCAACTGTGTCCCCTTGTTACTGTGTCCAATCTCTGGAACATCCTGTCTTTGTCCACCTTGTCAATTCCTCTCAGTATTTTGTATGTCGTTATCATATCCCCCCTATCTCTCCTGTCCTCCAGTGTCGTCAGGTTGATTTCCCTTAACATCTCCTCGTAGGACATACCTCTTAGCTCTGGGACTAGTCTTGTTGCAAACCTTTGCACTTTCTCTAGTTTCTTTACATGCTTGGCTAGGTGTGGGTTCCAAACTGGTGCCGCATACTCCAATATGGGCCTAACGTACACGGTGTATAGGGTCCTGAACGATTCCTTATTAAGATGTCGGAATGCTGTTCTGAGGTTTGCCAGGCGCCCATATGCTGCAGCAGTTATTTGGTTGATGTGCGCTTCAGGAGATGTGCCTGGTGTTATACTCACCCCAAGATCTTTTTCCTTGAGTGATGTTTGTAGTCTCTGACCCCCGAGACTGTACTCCATCTGCGGTCTTCTTTGCCCTTCCCCAATCCTCATGACTTTGCACTTGGTGGGATTGAACTCCAGGAGCCAGTTGCTGGACCAGGTCTGCAGCCTGTCCAGATCCCTTTGTATTTCTGCCTGGTCTTCGATCGAATGAACTCTTCTCATCAACTTCACATCATCTGCAAACAGTGACACCTGTGTCTCAATACTGTGTCTCAATGCAGTGGAGCAGCCTTATGTACCGCGATGCAGTGGTGCAGCCTTCTGTCTGTCGGAGCAGTGGTGCAGCCTCCTGTATCTTGATGCAGTGGTGCAGCCTCCTCTGCCTCAATGCAGTGGTGTAGCCTCCTGTACCTTGACGCAGTGGTGCAGCCTCCTGTGTGTCGGTGCAGTGGTGCTGCCTCCTGTGTCTCGATGCAGTGGTGCAGCCTCGTATGTGTCAGTGCAGTGGTGCAGCTTCCTGTGTCTTGATGTAGTGGTGCAGTCTCCTGTGTGTCGGTGCAGTGGTGCAGCCCCTTGTGTGTCGATGCAGTTGTGCATCCTCCTGTATGTCGGTGTAGTGGTACAGCCTCCTGTGTGTCGGTGCAGAGGTGCAGCCTCCTGTGTGTCGGTGCAGTGGTGCAGCCTCCTGTGTGTCGGTGCAGTGGAGCAGCCTCCTTTGTGTCGGTGCAGTGGTGCGGCCTCCTGTGTGTCAGTGCAGTGGTGTATCCTCCTGTGTGTCGGTGCAGTGGTGCAGCCTCCTTTGTGTCGGTGCAGTGGAGCAGCCTCCTTTGTGTCGGTGCAGTGGTGCGGCCTCCTGTGTGTCAGTGCAGTGGTGTATCCTCCTGTGTGTCGGTGCAGAGGTGCAGCCTCCTTTGTGTCGGTGCAGTGGTGCGCCCTCCTGTGTGTCAGTGCAGTGGTGTATCCTCCTGTGTGTCGGTGCAGTGGTGCAGCCTCATGTGTGTCGGTGCAGTGGTGCATCCTCCTGTGTGTCAGTGCAGTGGTGCAACCTCCTGTGTCTCGATGCAGTGGTGCAGCCTCTTATGTCTCGATGCAGTGGTGTAGTCTCCTGTGTCACGATGCAGTAGTGCTGCCTCGTGCGTGTCGGTGCAGTGGTGCAGTCTCCTGTGTCCCAATGCAATGGTGCAGCCTCCTGTGTCTCGATGCAGTGGTGCAGACTCCTTTGTCTCGAAGCAGTGGTGTAGTCTCCTGTGTGTCGGTGCAGTGGTGCAGTCTCCCGTGTCTCGATGCAGTGGTGCAGCCTCCTGTTTCTCGATGCAGTGGTGCATCCTTCTGTGTGTCAGTGCAGTGGTGCATCCTCCTGTGTGTCGGTGCAGTGGTGCAGCCTCCTGTGTGTAGGTGCAGTGGTGCAGCCTCCTGTGTGTCTGTGCAGTGGTGGAGCCTTCTGTGAGTCGGTGCAGCGGTGCAGCCTCCTGTGAGTCGGTGCAGTGGTGGAGCTTCCTGTGTGTCGGTGCAGGGGTGCATCCTCCTGTGTCTCGATGCGGTGGAGCATCCTCTTGTGTGTAAGTGCAGTGATGCAGCCTCATGTGTCTCGATGCAGTGGTGCAGCCTCCTGTGTGTCGGTGCAGTGGTGCAGCCTCCTGTACCTCGATGCAGTGGTGCAGCCTCCTGTACCTCGATGCAGTTTTGCAGCCTCCTGTGTCTCAATGCAGTGGTGCAGCCTCCTGTACCTCGATGCAGTGGTGCAGCCTTCTGTGTGTCTCGATGCAGTGGTGCAGCCTCCTGTGTGCCTGTGCAGTGGTGCAGCCTCCTTTGTGTCGGTGCAGTGGTGCAGCCTTCTGTGTGTCGGTGCAGTGGTGCAGTTTCCTGTGTCTCGATGCAGTGGTGCAGCCTCCTGTGTGTCGATGCAGTGGTGCAGCCTCATGTGTATCGGTGCAGTTGTGCAGCCTCCTGTGTCTCGATGCAGTGGTGCAGCGTCCTGTGTCTCGATGCAGTGGTGCAGCCTCCTGTGTGTCGATGCAGTGGTGCAGCCTCCTATGTGTACGTGCAGTGGTGCAGCCTCCTGTGTGTCTGTGCAGTGGTGGAGCCTTCTGTGTGTCGGTGCAGCGGTGCAGCCTCCTCTGAGTCAGTGCAGTGGTGCATCCTCCTGTGTGTCGGTGCAGTGGTGCAGTCTCCTGTGTCTCGATGCAGTGGTGCAGCCTCTTGTGTCTCGATGCAGTGGTGCAGCCTCCTGTGTATCAGTGCAGTGGTGCAGCCTCCTGTGTCTCGATGCAGTGGTGCAGCCTCCTGTGTGTCGATGCAGTGGTGCATCCTCTGTGTCGGTTCAGGTGTGCAGCCTCCTGTGTCTCAATGCAGTGGTGCAGCTTCCTGTGGGTCCCGATGCAGTGGTGCAGCCTCCTGTGTGTCGGTGCAGTGGTGCAGCCTCCTGTGTCTCGGTGCAGTGGTGCATCCTCTTGTGTGTAGCTGCAGTGATGCAGCCTTCTGTGTCTCGATGCAGTGGTGCAGCCTCCTGTGTCTCGATGCTGTGGTGCAGCCTCCTGTGTGTCTCGATGCAGTTGTGCAGCCTCCTGTGTCTCAATGCAGTGGTGCAGTCTCCTGTACCTCGATGCAGTGGTGCAGCCTCTTGTGTGTCTCGATGCAGTGGTGCAGCCTTTTGTGTGTAAGTGCAGTGATGCAGCCTCATGTGTGTCTCGATGCAGTGGTGTAGCCTCCTGTGTGTCGGCGCAGTGGTGCAGCTTCCTGTGTGTCGGTGCAGTGGTTCATCCTCCTGTGTGTCCGTGCAGTGGTGCAGCCTAGTGTGTGTCGGTGCAGTGGTTCATCCTCCTGTGTGTCCGTGCAGTGGTGCAGCCTAGTGTATGTCGGTGCAGTGGTGCAGCCTCCTGTGTGTCGGTGTAGTGGTGCAGCCTCCTGTGTGTCGGTGCAGTGGTGCAGCCTAATGTGTGTCGGTGCAGTGGTGCAGCCTCCTGTGTGTCGGTACAGTGGTGCATCATCCTGTGTGTCGGTGCAGTGGTTCAGCCTCTTGTGTGTCAGTGCAGTGGAGCATCCTCCTGTGTGTCGGTGCAGTGGTGCAGCCTCATGTGTTTCGGTGCAGTGGTGCATCCTCCTGTGTGTCAGTGCAGTGGTGCATCCTCCTGTGTGTCGGTGCAGTGGTGCAGCTTCCTGTGTCTCGATGCAGTGGTGCAGCCTCCTGTGTCTCCATGCAGTGGTGCAGCCTCCTGTGTCTTGATGCAGTGGTGTAGTCTCCTGTGTGTCGGTGCAGTGGTGCATCCTCCTGTGTGTCAGTGCAGTGGTGCATCCTCCTGTGTCTCGATGCATTGGCGCAGCCTCCTGTGTCTCGATGCATTGGTGCAGCCTCCTGTGTCTCGATGCATTGCTGCAGCCTCCTGTGTCTCGATGCAGTGGAGCAGCCTCCTCTGTGTCGGTGCAGTGGTGCAGCCTCCTGTGTGTCGGTGCAGTGGTGCATCCTCCTTTGTGTCGGTGCAGCCTCCTGTGTGTCGTTGCAGTGGTGCAGCCTCCTGGGTCTCGATGCAGTGGGGCAGCCTCCTGTGTGTCGATGCAGTGGTGCAGCCTCATGTGTATCGGTGCAGTTGTGCAGCCTCCTGTGTCTCGATGCAGTGGTGCAGCGTCCTTTGTCTCGATGCAGTGGTGCAGCCTCCTGTGTGTCGGTGCAGTGGTGCAGCCTCCTGTGTGTAGGTGCAGTGGTGCAGCCTCCTGTGTGTCTGTGCAGTGGTGGAGCCTTCTGTGTGTCGGTGCAGTGCTGCAGCCTCCTGTGTGTCGATGCAGTGGTGCATCCTCTGTGTCGGTTCAGGTGTGCAGCCTCCTGTGTCTCAATGCAGTGGTGCAGCTTCCTGTGGGTCCCGATGCAGTGGTGCAGCCTCCTGTGTGTCGGTGCAGTGGTGCAGCCTCCTGTGTCTCGGTGCAGTGGTGCATCCTCTTGTGTGTAGCTGCAGTGATGCAGCCTTCTGTGTCTCGATGCAGTGGTGCAGCCTCCTGTGTCTCGATGCTGTGGTGCAGCCTCCTGTGTGTCTCGATGCAGTTGTGCAGCCTCCTGTGTCTCAATGCAGTGGTGCAGTCTCCTGTACCTCGATGCAGTGGTGCAGCCTCTTGTGTGTCTCGATGCAGTGGTGCAGCCTTTTGTGTGTAAGTGCAGTGATGCAGCCTCATGTGTGTCTCGATGCAGTGGTGTAGCCTCCTGTGTGTCGGCGCAGTGGTGCAGCTTCCTGTGTGTCGGTGCAGTGGTTCATCCTCCTGTGTGTCCGTGCAGTGGTGCAGCCTAGTGTGTGTCGGTGCAGTGGTTCATCCTCCTGTGTGTCCGTGCAGTGGTGCAGCCTAGTGTATGTCGGTGCAGTGGTGCAGCCTCCTGTGTGTCGGTGTAGTGGTGCAGCCTCCTGTGTGTCGGTGCAGTGGTGCAGCCTAATGTGTGTCGGTGCAGTGGTGCAGCCTCCTGTGTGTCGGTACAGTGGTGCATCATCCTGTGTGTCGGTGCAGTGGTTCAGCCTCTTGTGTGTCAGTGCAGTGGAGCATCCTCCTGTGTGTCGGTGCAGTGGTGCAGCCTCATGTGTTTCGGTGCAGTGGTGCATCCTCCTGTGTGTCAGTGCAGTGGTGCATCCTCCTGTGTGTCGGTGCAGTGGTGCAGCTTCCTGTGTCTCGATGCAGTGGTGCAGCCTCCTGTGTCTCCATGCAGTGGTGCAGCCTCCTGTGTCTCGATGCAGTGGTGTAGTCTCCTGTGTGTCGGTGCAGTGGTGCATCCTCCTGTGTGTCAGTGCAGTGGTGCATCCTCCTGTGTCTCGATGCATTGGCGCAGCCTCCTGTGTCTCGATGCATTGGTGCAGCCTCCTGTGTCTCGATGCATTGCTGCAGCCTCCTGTGTCTCGATGCAGTGGAGCAGCCTCCTCTGTGTCGGTGCAGTGGTGCAGCCTCCTGTGTGTCGGTGCAGTGGTGCATCCTCCTTTGTGTCGGTGCAGCCTCCTGTGTGTCGTTGCAGTGGTGCAGCCTCCTGGGTCTCGATGCAGTGGGGCAGCCTCCTGTGTGTCGATGCAGTGGTGCAGCCTCATGTGTATCGGTGCAGTTGTGCAGCCTCCTGTGTCTCGATGCAGTGGTGCAGCGTCCTTTGTCTCGATACAGTGGTGCAGCCTCCTGTGTGTCGGTGCAGTGGTGCAGCCTCCTGTGTGTAGGTGCAGTGGTGCAGCCTCCTGTGTGTCTGTGCAGTGGTGGAGCCTTCTGTGTGTCGGTGCAGCGGTGCAGCCTCCTCTGAGTCGGTGCAGTGGTGGAGCTTCCTGTGTGTCGGTGCAATGGTGCAGCCTCCTGTGTGTCAGTGCAGTGGTGCATCCTCCTGTGTGTCGGTGCAGTGGTGCAGCCTCCTGTGTCTCGATGCAGTGGTGCAGCCTCTTGTGTCTCGATGCAGTGGTGCAGCCTCCTGTGTATCGGTGCAGTGGTGCAGCCTCGTGTGTCTCGATGCAGTGGTGCAGCCTCCTGTGTGTCGATGCAGTGGTGCATCCTCTGTGTCGGTTCAGGTGTGCAGCCTCCTGTGTCTCAATGCAGTGGTGCAGCTTCCTGTGGGTCTCGATGCAGTGGTGCAGCCTCCTGTGTGTCGATGCAGTGGTGCAGCCTCATGTGTATCGGTGCAGTTGTGCAGCCTCCTGTGTCTCGATGCAGTGGTGCAGCGTCCTGTGTCTCGATGCAGTGGTGCAGCCTCCTGTGTGTCGATGCAGTGGTGCAGCCTCCTATGTGTACGTGCAGTGGTGCAGCCTCCTGTGTGTCTGTGCAGTGGTGGAGCCTTCTGTGTGTCGGTGCAGCGGTGCAGCCTCCTCTGAGTCAGTGCAGTGGTGCATCCTCCTGTGTGTCGGTGCAGTGGTGCAGTCTCCTGTGTCTCGATGCAGTGGTGCAGCCTCTTGTGTCTCGATGCAGTGGTGCAGCCTCCTGTGTATCAGTGCAGTGGTGCAGCCTCCTGTGTCTCGATGCAGTGGTGCAGCCTCCTGTGTGTCGATGCAGTGGTGCATCCTCTGTGTCGGTTCAGGTGTGCAGCCTCCTGTGTCTCAATGCAGTGGTGCAGCTTCCTGTGGGTCCCGATGCAGTGGTGCAGCCTCCTGTGTGTCGGTGCAGTGGTGCAGCCTCCTGTGTCTCGGTGCAGTGGTGCATCCTCTTGTGTGTAGCTGCAGTGATGCAGCCTTCTGTGTCTCGATGCAGTGGTGCAGCCTCCTGTGTCTCGATGCTGTGGTGCAGCCTCCTGTGTGTCTCGATGCAGTTGTGCAGCCTCCTGTGTCTCAATGCAGTGGTGCAGTCTCCTGTACCTCGATGCAGTGGTGCAGCCTCTTGTGTGTCTCGATGCAGTGGTGCAGCCTTTTGTGTGTAAGTGCAGTGATGCAGCCTCATGTGTGTCTCGATGCAGTGGTGTAGCCTCCTGTGTGTCGGCGCAGTGGTGCAGCTTCCTGTGTGTCGGTGCAGTGGTTCATCCTCCTGTGTGTCCGTGCAGTGGTGCAGCCTACTGTGTGTCGGTGCAGTGGTTCATCCTCCTGTGTGTCCGTGCAGTGGTGCAGCCTAGTGTGTGTCGGTGCAGTGGTGCAGCCTCCTGTGTGTCGGTGTAGTGGTGCAGCCTCCTGTGTGTCGGTGCGGTGGTGCAGCCTCCTGTGTGTCGGTGCAGTGGTGCAGCCTTCTTTGTGTCGGTGCAGTGGTGCAGCCTCCTGTGTGTCGGTGCAGTGGTGTAGCCTCCTGTGTCTCGATGCAGTGGTGCAGCCTCCTGTGTGTCTTTGCAGTGTTGCAGCCTCCTGTGTGTCGGTGCAGTGGTGCAACCTCCTGTGTGTCGGAGCAGTGGCGCAGCCTCCTGTTTGCCGGTGCAGTTGTTAGCAATAGAAGTAGGTTTCACCAGCCTTAATGGTGCCTCAGGGTTCTAAGTTGGTGGTTCCTCCAGTCGCCTGCGTAAGGTGGTCTGTGAATTTCCCTGCAGCATATGGATGAGCATATATATATATACATGTGTATATATATATATATATATATATATATATATATATATATATATATATATATATATATATATATATATATATATATATATATATATATGCAATAGAACCACTGTGAAAGAATAGAGAAATTCCAAGCGCTTTCGTGACTACTCACATTATCAAGGAACAATGAAAGAAATGTATCAAAGGAAGGCATATGAAGGGTCTAACCCACACCTCACTATCACATCCCACAACAAAGCAACACCTGACGCGCTGCTCATAAGAAAGGGAACACTGCAGCAGACCTGCTGGCCCACTGTACAGGTCCTTCACACATCCCACCAACAAACTATTCTACCCAAGAGTTAAGAATTTTAAAATTTATTCTTTGTCCAATGTATTATTAAATTCTTCCCAAATTCTATTAATTATAAATGGATCTAATTCATATAAACCAAAGAAAATATTCATATTATTGTCAAAACTGCTTTTTATGAAACAAGATTCAATTATGAATTTACCAGATAAATATATATATATATATATATATATATATATATATATATATATATATATATATATATATATATATATATATATATATGATAAATGCAGTGTTCGGCACATGTGCGTCAATTCTCCTCTCCAAGTTAACAACTTTCGTCAACAACTGTCTGGCTGGGCCGATTCCAGAAGAAATTAAACCTATCATTTTTGGAGCCTCATTATGCGCTTCGAAGAAGGATAGGGGAATCAGACCTGTGACCCAGGCCGTCTCGTTGCCTAAGCATCAGAAAGTAACATTCGCTTAGAAGCTGCCAGTTTTCTCCAGCCACACCAGCTGGGCTTTGGGGTCTCTCAATCAGGGAAGCGGCATCTCATGCAGCAATGGCCTACATCAGGGACCTACCAGAAGACAAGGCCGTAGTCAAACTTGATTTTAGAAATGCTTTCAATATGGTGAAAAGATATGTGATCTTGTTAGCCGTTCGGGATCGGTTCCCCAGTCTTTTTCTCTTCATTTAATCTGGCTACAGCAAACCTTCAATTCTTTTGTTTGGCGAACATGAAATTCCCTCATCAAAGGGTGTTCAGCAAGGTGACCCACTCGCTCCACTTCTCTTCTGATTGGCAGTAAGAGAACTAACTTCCAGCCTGTGCAGCGAGCTCTACATCTAGTACCTGGATGATGGCACTCTGGCAGGTACTGAAGAGTCTCTGCTAGAAGACCTACAACTGGTAAAGACAGCCTTGGAACTCATCCTCAATCCTTCCAAGTTTGAAATCATGACAACGAACCAAGAAATAATCAGAGCTGTGCAAGCAATCCCCCCTGAAGTCTCTACCACTCCATCCAAGAGCACCCTCTTGGGAGCCCCACTGGGTCACCAGGCCATCGACACTGTCCTGAAGGGTAAACTGAATGACCTGAAGAGAATGGAGGAGAGAATAAGTGATCTTGATGCCCATGATGCTCTGTATCTCCTCTATTACCAGTTTGTTGGTTGACTCTTGGTAGCAGGGAGTAAATGATACGTCTTTGGAGGCTTCTTACTTTATTTGCAAAGTCGTGGTGGGTACACAGGCTTGTGTGATGTACCCATGGCCTGGGAGGGCCATGCCCACTAGGGAGAGAGGAGTAGGACTGTTGACTGAGTCTAGGTCGCTGAGTGAGTGCGAGTGGGACCAGTGTTCCACTGACCTGGGTAGGCCAAGAGAGGGCAGCACCTGAGTGCTGCGAAGTATGAACTAAGCTGGCAGACAGCATAGGCTGTCTGTGCAGACAGTACAGGCTGTCCACATTTGCTCAGCCACCTACCTCGCGTCGTCCCGACGCGACAATACTGGTGGTAAAAAAAACTCGGTGTCCCTCTCGTAGGAACAGGGTACAGAATACAGACAGAATAAAAACATATATATACATATGGACATGGAAAAAAAAACTTCCTACAGGAGGGAAGAAAAAAACAGGTGGGATGTGCTAAACATTGTGGCCATAGGCAGTGAGCATCGAGGGGCATCACTGCACGCCTTCCTGTGTCTGGACAGATAGTGCAACACAGGAGACATTGTTGAGGCTGAGCTGTGACATAACAGGTTACGGTCTCCTCTAGAACGGTGAAGCAGTCATAGTAGGAGTCGCTGCAGGTTTCAGTCAACCTTGGGCACGACATGCTGGCGCCCTCGAGTGAGGCGCCGTCAAAACTCGGCAACTGGGCAGGACTTCTGGCAAGTGACTCAGGAGGGCATTTCTCGACTGGTACTGTCGCTGGGCTGTCACTGCGGGCGAGCGTTGAATAAGTCATGGAGTGAGTCGTGACAGAGATGACTGGGCGAAACATCTGGGAGTTGTAACTTCATACACCAGACTACAGTGAGCGAGCTAGCAGTCAAAGTGACATCATCTTCGTGCAGGAGCTCACTGAAGCTGTGACAGGAGGCTGACACAGCGCCTGCCGACAGGGCTTAAACTGCGACTTGACGAGTGTCATTCTCTCAACAGTTGGAGTTACAGCAGAGGCTAGTATAAGCATCCCCAGACATGTTTCTCTACATATAACTGCACTCTGAAGGTCTGGAGGTGAAGTGAAACAAATCTCGATGGGAATCATAGCAGGTACGATTCTGCAGAACATGTATGAGCGACGAGCATAAGAGCTTTCTGTACAAGGGGCTCATACACTCAGGGCTGACTAATGTCAGCTGTCAAATATGCTGGTCACACCGGGTGACAACACAAGGTGCTACTTTGGGGTCTGGGCTCATGACCACACTGGACACACGGAAAACTTAACGCACACCCGTGGTATATGCAGTACAACATGGCTTAACTAGCAAATGATGCTTTTCTGTGCACAAAATTGACACTAAGTCATACACTAACATGTGAGAACACTGAGAGGAATTAATTAACATACGACATATATCTTCTCTCAATCTTCTCGACAATACTGACATAATTACTGAAACACTCAATGTGACATCATGTGATGTCAGGCGTGAGGTCGCGAGTCGACGTCAGCAGCACTGTGACGTCAGCAGACGTCTCGAGGTGACGTCAGGGACACACCATGACGTCATGAAGTCGGGCAGCAGCAGACCACAGCATGTAGCCTCGGAAGTCTGGCTCGGTAACTCACGTGGCTCGTAGATCCACGTGGCTTCGTCCACACCCCATGTGGCGTCGGGATCCACGTGGCATCGTGATCTACGTGGCATGTTGATCCACGTAGCTTCGAGTGGCCTCTGACACTCGAATACACAGCTCTGGCAATGAATTCACACGGAAAACAGCATAAAACACAGCAGAGGGAGTGAGCACATAGTGGTTTAAATGTGGTGGTAGGCGGGTGAGGTGTGAGTGAGGCAGGAACCCGGCCACTTCCACCTCTCCCACCCACAAACACGTGGAGAAACTCACATTGGACGCAGAAATCACAAAACTCACCTCTGGCTTCCTGAAATAGCTGTGCTGAGCAACAACAGCAGAACATACAAGTGACGCTGAACACATGACGCTGAACACATGACTTGAGAAACAGCATGGGACGCTGTAGCGTGGGGTCATTGGGATGCCACTTACAATTCTCGAAGAAATTCGGCAAATTTCGGCTAGATCCTGCTGATGATGGTGATGCTGCAGCGTAGCGGAGTTCAATTATAAAGACTTCGGAGAGCGTCTTACTTTATTTGCAAAGTCGTGTGTGTTTGTGCCCATGGCCCAGGAGGGCCATGTCCACTAGGGAGAGAGGAGTAGGACTGTTGACTGAGTGTAGGCCGTTGAGTGAGTGTGAGTGGGACCAGCGTCCCAGTGATCTGGGCAGGCCTAGAGAGGGCAGCACCTGAGTGCTGCAAAATATTAACTAAACTGGCAGACAGCATAGGCTGTCTGTACAGACAGTACAGGCTGTCTACACCTCCTAAGGTGTCTTACTCTGCCAAGACTCACTTTCTTCCTGAGGTGCGCACCCTCCCTAGACAACCCAACACTCAACAAATATGACTCACTCCTGAGATCAATCTTTAAGAAAGCACTGAATCTGTCACTGGAAAATCAGCAGTGGGATCAGGCAACTCTCTCAGTGCGACTGGGAGGTATAGGGGTGCTCAAGGCAATGCAGGTAGCTTTACTTGCATTTCTGTCCTCTTGTTTAGCTTCCAGTGGACCTGTCAAGGAGATTGTCCCTGAGCGCTTGAGAGGTGTGGTAGGAGGTCAAGTCCCCAGGTTCACTGAAGCAGCTGTGCAGTGTGACACTCTTGCAGTCTCCTCCAGTAGACCAGCTCCTCACAAAGATCACAAACAGTCCCACTGGGACAAACCGATCATGGAAAAAATTGCCAACACAATGCTCACCAACGCTTCAGGAAAGAACAAAGCTCTTCTCCTGGCAGTGAAGGCATCACACTCAGGAGATTTCCTTCTAGCTGTTCCCAATTCCTCTCTGGGCACTCTACTCGACCCACAAGCTATTCTGATTGTTGTTGCTCTGCGCCTAGCCGCCCCCATCCTCACCGAGCATAGGTGCATTTGCGGCAGGGTGACGGCTAATCAATTTGGACTTCATGGTCTCGTGCGTCATACATCAGATGGAAAGTATGCTAGACATGAGGAGGTCAACGACATCATAAAGAGAAGTCTCGCCACAGCCCGTTGCCCAGCTACCCCAAGTGCAGAGGTCTGACGGAAGTCAAAAGCGTCCTGATGGAGCCAGTATGCTACCCTGGAAGGATGAAAAGACTACACCTGTTCCGCCATTTCGGCGGACACCTACTTGCCATACTCTGAAGCTGAAAGGGATGCAGCCGCAAGCTACAGGGAGACCCAGAAGATCTGCAAATATGGAAGCCTGCCTCTTTGCTATAACTTCATCCCAATAGGGTCTGAGACACTTGAAGCATTGGGTAAGTGTTCTCTAAAGTTTTTCAAAGAGCTGGGTGAAAAGCTCATCACAAAAACTAAGGATCACAGAGCAGCGAGCTTCCTCTTTCAGGGGAAATGCCTGTAGGATTCTGGGCACGCGGCCCACCGCCGGGGAGCTGGACGGTAGGCTGAAATATTATTTATGTTGTTCTACTCCCTATTGTATTTTTCAATGTATTTTGTCTTTAAATAATGTCTACATAGAATATAGAATATAGAGGGTGGTATGGGATGAAAATATTCAAACAGTTTCTGGGAGAACCTCGAGTTTTTGCTGAACTAAGTTTATTCTTTTCTCTGAGTATGAGGGTCCCCAGCCCTAGTTCCAGAGGTGGTACCTCCCTGTATATATATATATATATATATATATATATATATATATATATATATATATATATATATATATATATATATATATATATATATATACTCCCTGTTTGGTATAATAGCTGTTGCATATGTGTGTTACTTATCAACTTGTTGGTATATTATATCATTTTCATATACCGTCGCTGAGTCAGACGGAGATGTCAGCCACAGCACCGCGACTTCCTTTGCGGATGACATCTGAATCTGCATGACACTGTCATCCATCAAAGACACTGCAAGTCTCCAAGCGGACCTCAAACAAATCTTTAAATCGGCAGCAGAAAACAATATGAAGTTCAATGAAGACAGATTTCAATTACTCCGCTTTGGAAAATTCGAGGATATTTAAACTGTATCGGAGTATCAAACAAAATCCAATTATACAATAGAGCGAAAAACTAATGAGAAGGGCTTTGGAGTGATATTGTCAGTAGATCTCACTTTCAAAGATCACAGCAATGTATCTACCGCATCTGCAAGGAAAATGATTGGACGGATAATGAGAACCTTCAAAACTAGGGATGCCATGCCCATGATGATTCTCCTCAAATTGCTTGTTCTCTCCAGGCTGGAATATTGTTGTACACTAACTGCCTCTTTCAAGGCAGGCGAAATTACAGACCTGGAGAAAATATAGAGAACTTTCATGGCACATAAATTACTGGGAACGGCTGAAGTCCCTTGGCTTATATTCCCTGGAATGCAAGCGAGAAAGATATGTGATAATGTACTCTTGGAAAATCCTAGACGGACTACTCGCAAATCTGCACACGAAAATCACTCCCAAAGAAGGCAAAAGACTTGGCAGGAGATGCAATATCCCCCAATGAAAAGCAGGGGCGCCACGAGTAAACTAGGAGAGTACACAGTAAGTGTCAGGGGCCCAAGACTGTTCAGCTGCCTCCCAGCATACATAAGGAGGATTACCCCTTTACGCCCCGCTGGAGCGTTGGCTCCCGGAACCCCCTCCACACACACACACACACACACACACACACACACACACACACACACATATATATATATATATATATATATATATATATATTTTTTTTTTTTTTCAACAAGTCGGCCGTCTCCCACCGAGGCAGGGTGACCCAAAAAAGAAAGAAAATCCCCAAAAAGAAAATACTTTCATCATCATTCAACACTTTCACCTAACTCACACATTATCACTGTTTTTGCAGAGGTGCTCAGAATACAACAGTCTAGAAGCATACACATATAAAGATACACAACATATCCCTCCAAACTGCCAATATCCCAAACCCCTCCTTTAAAGTGCAGGCATTGTACTTCCCATTTCCAGGACTCAAGTCCGACTATATGAAAATAACCGGTTTCCATGAATCCCTTCACTAAATATTACCCTGCTCACACTCCAACAGATCGTCAGGTCCCAAGTACCATTCGTCTCCATTCACTCCTATCTAACACGCTCACGCACGCTTGCTGGAAGTCCAAGCCCCTCGCCCACAAAACCTCCTTTACCCCCTCTCTCCAACCCTTTCGAGGACGACCCCTACCCCGCCTTCCTTCCCCTATAGATTTATATGCTTTCCATGTCATTCTACTTTGATCCATTCTCTCTAAATGACCAAACCACCTCAACAACCCCTCTTCTGCCCTCTGACTAATACTTTTATTAACTCCACACCTTCTCCTAATTTCCACACTCCGAATTTTCTGCATAATATTTACACCACACATTGCCCTTAAACAGGACATCTCCACTGCCTCCAACCGTCTCCTCGCTGCTGCATTTACCACCCAAGCTTCGCACCCATATAAAAGTGTTGGTACTACTATACTTTCATACATTCCCTTCTTTGCCTCCATAGATAACGTTTTTTGACTCCACATATACCTCAACGCACCACTCACCTTTTTTCCCTCATCAATTCTATGATTAACCTCATCCTTCATAAATCCATCCGCCGACACGTCAACTCCCAAGTATCTGAAAACATTCACTTCTTCCATACTCCTCCTCCCCAATTTGATATCCAATTTTTCTTTATCTAAATCATTTGACACCCTCATCACCTTACTCTTTTCTATGTTCACTTTCAGCTTTCTACCTTTACACACATTCCCAAACTCATCCACTAACCTTTGCAATTTTTCTTTAGAATCTCCCATAAGCACAGTATCATCAGCAAAAAGTAACTGTGTCAATTCCCATTTTGAATTTGATTCCCCAAAATTTAATCCCACCCCTCTCCCGAACACCCTAGCATTTACTTCCTTTACAACCCCATCTATAAATATATTAAACAACCATGGTGACATTACACATCCCTGTCTAAGACCTACTTTTACCGGGAAATAGTCTCCCTCTCTTCTACACACCCTAACCTGAGCCTCACTATCCTCATAAAAATTCTTTACAGCATTTAATAACTTACCACCTATTCCATATACTTGCAACATCTGCCACATTGCTCCTCTATCCACTCTATCATATGCCTTTTCTAAATCCATAAATGCAATAAAAACTTCCCTACCTTTATCTAAATACTGTTCACATATATGCTTCAATGTAAACACTTGATCTACACATCCCCTACCCACTCTGAAACCTCCTTGCTCATCCGCAATCCTACATTCTGTCTTACCTCTAATTCTTTCAATTATAACCCTACCGTACACTTTTCCTGGTATACTCAGTAAACTTATTCCTCTATAATTTTTACAGTCTCTTTTGACCCCTTTCCCTTTATATAAAGGGACTATACATGCTCTCCGCCAATCCCTAGGTATCTTCCCCTCTTTCATACATTTATTGAACAAAAGTACCAACCACTCCAACACTATATCCCTCCCAGCTTTTAACATTTCTGTACCACCTCTATAGCTGGAAAGGGGACCCTCATCGTCAGAGAAGACAATAAACGTACCTCAGGGAAAACTCAAGGTTCTCCCTGGAGCTGTTTGAATATTTTCTTCTCCTACAACCCCCTATATATTTTATATTCTATGTGAACATTTATTGATAAACAGAATGCATGTGCAGGAAAACACAAACATGAATACAATGGTACAATGTATTAAAGATCATGAATTTCCTCCAGCTCCTCTGAAGCCGGACTCGAACCAAGTATGCAGCAAGCATTTCCCCTCTGGATGGCTATGCTGAGGCGCTGGAACATGAAAGTGGCTGCCCTTGGGTCCCTGGTAGTGAGTCTGGAACGCTATTCTTTAAGGAAACGTGTGGCATTTATTTCCACATGATCCCAAGGTCTCTGATCCCACTGGGACAAATTGATACTGTTGGCTTATGTCCCTGTACTTGGTGATCTTATACTCCTCCCTGTGGTCAGCAGCTCCTCCCTGTCGCCCAACACTGTGATGGATACATATATATATATATATATATATATATATATATATATATATATATATATATATATATATATATATATATATATATATATATGGATCAACGTCTAGCAGTGTGCTAGGCACCAAGGTATTGTCCAGTGTGGTGATAATGGCATTGCACTGCGTACATTGTTCCAAGGTTCGTAGGTTTGAGTCTCCTTCGGCCAGAGATCAGTGTTTGTGTATATTTCGAATGCTCTTGCGAATTCATTGCATTGTTAAAATCTCTAGTTGGTCTATGCATACAGGGGATGAGATGAAAAGCTGTAAGCCTTCTCCCTGAAAGCTGACTGCCTTGGATCAACGTCTAGCAGTGTATATATATATATATATATATATATATATATATATATATATATATATATATATATATATGCAATAAGATCACAGAAAACAGGTGATTTCAGAATATGCAAAACAACCACTGTGAAAGAATAGAGAAGTTCCAAGCGCTTTCGTGACTATTCACATTATAAAGGAACAATGAAAGTAAAGCATCAAAGGAAGGTATATAAAGGGGTAGCCCACACCTCACTATCAGATCCCACAACAAAGAAACACCTGACGCGAGACAGCAGGCCCGCCAGCCGAACTAGACAGGTCCTTCACACAACCCACCAACAAACTATTCTACTCAAGAAATAAGAAATTTAAAAAATTATTATTTGTCCAATGTATTATTAAATTCTTCCCAAATTCTATTAATTATAAATGGATCTAATTTATATAAACCAAAGGAAATATTCATATTATTGTCAAAACTGCTTTTTATGAAACAAGATTCAATTATATTCATGTCGACCATGGACTTGCTTGATACTACTTTCTCAACTTTTTGAAAATCAATTGGATGGTTAAAATCTCTTACATGAATAAATAGAGCATTGGAATCTTGTCCAGTTCTAATGCTATATTTATGTTGTTTTAATCTTAGTTCGAGATTTTTACCAGTTTGACCGTAATAAACTTTATTGCAAATTTTACAAGGAATCTTATTGACACATCCATCAGCATTTTTGGGGGAATTCTTTATCAAAAGTTTTTTTTACTGTATCAAGATTTTTGAACACAACTTTAATATTAAAAGTCTTAAGAAGAGAAGGCATATCAACCAAGTTTTCATGGTAAGGGAGAACCAACATATTTTTAGTTGAATAAGGTTGTTTGTCCCATTTTGGATTGTAAAAAGTATTTCTAGCAACTTTAAAAGATTTATCAATTACATTTCTTGGGTATTTCAAATCATTACCTATTTCATAAATTTTGGATATTTCCTCATCTATGAACTCTGGACTACAAATTCGTAAAGCTCTCAAAAACATTGATGAGAAAACAGACAGTTTAACTCTATCTTGATGGGAAGAATAATAGTGGACGTAGGTTTTCTGTAAATTTTAAATTCATTATTACCCTTAATAATTAAAACATCTAGAAAAGGCAATGAGTTATTTTCTTCAAATTCAACAGTAAAATTTATAGAATGGGCTAAGCTATTTAATTTGCCAAGGAAATGATGTATACCTATATTTTT
Organism: Cherax quadricarinatus; assembly: GCF_038502225.1. Taxonomy (NCBI): domain Eukaryota; kingdom Metazoa; phylum Arthropoda; class Malacostraca; order Decapoda; family Parastacidae; genus Cherax; species Cherax quadricarinatus. The sequence goes on along the minus strand of NC_091350.1, from coordinate 27,085,586 downwards.
GGGCATAAGACAAAAAATATCATCAACATATCTGAACCAGTTAGCTCTATTAGGGAGGATTGTGCTAAGCAACCTTGTTTCAAAAAATTCCATGTATAGGTTACTAAGAACAGGTGAAAGAGGATTCCCCATTGCCATACCAAACTTCTGAGTGTAAAACTTATCATTAAATACAAATTTTGCATCAACAATGCAAAGTTTAATAAGTTTAATGATAGTAGGAACTGGCATTGGTAAATCATAATTAACGAGTTCTTCAGATAAGAAACTTAATAAATCATCAACACGAACTTTAATAAACAAGGAAGTAACATCAAAACTAACCATGTTAAAATCATTTAAGTCAGTCAATGAGCTTAATTTATCAACTAAATCTATGTTGTTTTTAACATTAAAGTTAGAAATTTTGCCAACAATAGGGCTCAAAATATCAACAAGCCATTTGGATAATTTATATGAAACTGATCCTATGGAGCTAATAATTGGTCCGATTGGATTCCCTGGATTGTGTGTTTTTATTAGTCCATACATGTAAGGTAAAGATGGATTAGTGGAAGTAAATTGTATGACTAATTCATCTTTGCCTTTCAGTAGAAGTTTTATTGTTTTATTGAAATTGCTGTTAACGGTTTCTAGGGGATTTTTTCTAAGTTTAGAATAGGTTTCAATATCATCTAAGAGATTATTCATTTTTTCTTGGTAATCATTTTCTTTCATAATTACTATTGCATTTATTTTGTCTGCTTTAGTAAGGCGCAATTTTTTATTGTTATTAAGTGTATCATAAGACTTAAAGAATCTTTGAGGGCAATTGGGAATGTTTGGTTTTAACATAGAGCTATATACCATTCCCTTACTAATATTAATTTCATCAGTGGATAAATCAGAAAATTTTTCAAAGTTACAGAAGGCTTTTGCAATTTCAACATTATTAAGTTTTTTTGAAGTTGCAAAACTTAGACCAAAACCTAGAGCAGCAGTTGTATTTTTGTCTAAAATTTCATCTAAGTTAATTACAAAATTATTATTAGCATGCTTTGTCCAATCACTATTTTCAATTAAAATGTCTAATTTTCTTTGTAGTTTATTTCTGAGTTCATCATAAATTCTTCTGAGTTTGTTATAGCAATGATCCAACATACTGTGTTTCCATTCAGATGGAATGGCCTGATTAAAAGAGTATTTTTTGTTTCTCAATATTTTGAATGCTTCCTTCTCCTGTAATTTAGTTATTTCAATATGTTTCTGAAGAATAATTCTCATAAAATCATCAAAAGGACGATCTCTCATGTCAAGGATGATATTGGGTAAGAGAGACTTGAGCAGAACTTGTTCATTTAAAAATTTTTTTAAAAAATTAAGTCGAATTTTTAACTTGTGGGACTTGATCAGTGCACTAGAAAACTGGGAAACGAAAGATATATGATTAGGAAAGCTTATCGAGAACATTCTGAAGAGTCGTGTGGTATCCATTAATGCAATAAGATCAGAGTAAACAGGTGATTTCCGAATATGCAAAACAACCACTGTGAAAGAATAGAGAAGTTCCAAGTGGTTTCGTGATTACTCACATTATCAAGGAACAATGAAAGTAAAGCATCAAAGGAAGGTATATAAAGGAGTAGCCCACACCTCACTAACAGATCCCACAACAAAGAAACACCTGACGCGAGACAGCAGTCCCGCCGGCGGGACTGCTGATCTTATTGCATTAATGGATACCACACGACTCTTCAGAATGTTCTCGATAAGCTTTCCTACTGATCTTATTGCATTAATGGATACCACACGACTCTTCAGAATGTTCTCGATAAGCTTTCCTAATCATATATCTTTCGTTTCCCAGTTTTCTAGTGCACTGATCAAGTCCCACAAGTTAAAAATTCGACTTAATTTTTTAAAAAAATTTTTAAATGAACAAGTTCTGCTCAAGTCTCTCTTACCCAATATCATCCTTGACATGAGAGATCGTCCTTTTGATGATTTTATGAGAATTATTCTTCAGAAACATATTGAAATAACTAAATTACAGGAGAAGGAAGCATTCAAAATATTGAGAAACAAAAAATACTCTTTTAATCAGGCCATTCCATCTGAATGGAAACACAGTATGTTGGATCATTGCTATAATAAACACAGAAGAATTTGTAATGAACTCAAAAACAAACATTTTAATTGAAAATAGTGATTGGAAAAAGCTAGCTAATAATAATTTTGTAATTAACTTATCAAATGAAATTTTAAACAAAAATACAACTGTTGCTCTAGGTTTTGGCCTAAGTTTTGCAACTTCAAAAAACTTAATAATGTTGAAATTGCAAAAGCCTTTTGTAACTTTGAAAAATTTTCTGATTTATCCACTGATGAAATTAATATTAGTAAGGGAATGGTATATAGCTCTATGTTAAAACCAAACATTCCCAATTGCCCTCAAAGATTCTTTAAGTCTTATGATACACTTAATGACAAAAATTTGCGCCTTACTAAAGCAGACGAAATAAATGCAATAGTAATTATGAAAGAAAATGATTACCAAGAAAAAATGAATAATCTCTTAGATGATACTGAAACCTATTCTAAACTTAGAAAAAATCCCCTAGAAACCGTTAACAGCAATTTCAATAAAACAATAAAACTTCTACTGAAAGGCAAAGATGAATTAGTCATACAATTTACTTCCACTAATCCATCTTTACCTTACATGTATGGACTATTAAAAACACACAAACCAGGGAATCCAGTCAGATCAATTATTAGCTCCATAGGATCAGTTTCATATAAATTATCCAAATGGCTTGTTGATATTTTGATCCCTATTGTTGGCAAAATTTCTAACTTTAATGTTAAAAACAACATAGATTTAGTTGATAAATTAAGCTCCTTGACTGACTTAAATGATTTTAACATGGTTAGTTTTGATGTTACTTCCTTGTTTACGAAAGTTCGTGTTGATGATTTATTAAGTTTCTTATCTGAAAAACTCGTTAATTATGATTTACCAATGCCAGTTCCTACTATCATTAAACTTATTAAACTTTGCATTGTTGATGCAAAATTTGTATTTAATGATAAGTTTTACACTCAGAAGTTTGGTATGGCAATGGGGAATCCTCTTTCACCTGTTCTTAGTAACCTATACATGGAATTTTTTGAAACAAGGTTGCTTAACACAATCCTCCCTAATAGAGCCAAATGGTTCAGATATGTTGATGATATTTTGTGTCTTATGCCCAAAAATGTAGATATACACCATTTCTTTGGCAAATTAAATAGCTTAGCCCATTCTATAAATTTTACTGTTGAATTTGAAGAAAATAACTCATTGCCTTTCTAGATGTTTTAATTATTAAGGGTAATAATGAATTCAAATTTAAAATTAACTGAAAACCTACAAGTAACTGTTCCTATGTTCACTATTATTCTTCCCATCAAGATAGAGTTAAACTGTCTGTTTTCTCATCAATGTTTTTGAGAGCTTTACGAATTTGTAGTCCAGAGTTCATAGATGAGGAAATATCCAAAATTTATGAAATAGGTAATGATTTGAAATACCCAAGAAATGTAATTGATAAATCTTTTAAAGTTGCTAGAAATACTTTTTACAATCCAAAAAGGGACAACCAACCTTATTCAACTAAAAATATGTTTGTTCTCTCTTACAATGAAAACTTGGTTGATATGCCTTCTCTTCTTAAGACTTTTAATATTAAAGTTGTATTCAAAAATCTTGATACAGTAAAAAAACTTTTGATAAAGAATTCCCCCAAAAATGCTGATGGATGTGTCTATAAGATTCCTTGTAAAATTTGCAATAAAGTTTATTACGGTCAAACTGGTAAAAATCTCGAACTAAGATTAAAACAACATAAATATAGCATTAGAACTGGACAAGATTCCAATGCTTTATTTATTCATATAAGAGATTTTAACCATCCAATTGATTTTCAAAAAGTTGAGAAAGTAGTATCAAGCAAGTCCATGGTCGACAGGAATGTAATTGAATCTTGTTTCATAAAAAGCAGTTTTGACAATAATATGAATATTTCCTTTGGTTTATATAAATTAGATCCATTTATAATTAATAGAATTTGGGAAGAATTTAATAATACATTGGACAAATAATATTTTTTTAAATTTCTTATTTCTTGGGTAGAATAGTTTGTTGGTGGGTTGTGTGAAGGACCTGTCTAGTTCGGCTGGCGGGCCTGCTGTCTCGCGTCAGGTGTTTCTTTGTTGTGGGATCTGATAGTGAGGTGTGGGCTACCCCTTTATATACCTTCCTTTGATGCTTTACTTTGATTGTTCCTTCATAATGTGAGTAGTCACGAAAGCGCTTGGAACTTCTCTATTCTTTCACAGTGGTTGTTTTGCATATATATATATATATATATATATATATATATATATATATATATATATATATATATATATATATATATATATATATATATATATATATATTAACAAGTCGGCCGTCTCCCACCGAGGCAGGGTGACCCAAAAAGAAAGAATATCCCCAAAAAGAAAATAATTTCATCAGCATTCAACACTTTCACCTCACTCACACATAATCACTGTTTTTGCAGAGGCGATCAGAATACAACAGTTTAGAAGCATATACGTATAAAGATACACAACATATCCCTCCAAACTGCCAATATCCCAAACCCCTCCTTTAGAGTGCAGGCATTGTACTTCCCATTTCCAGGACTCAAGTCAGGTTATATAAAAATAACCGGTTTCCCTTAATCCCTTCACTAAATATTACCCTGCTGACACTCGAACAGATCGTCAGGTTCCGAGTACCATTCGCCTCCATTCACTCCTATCGAACACGCTCATGCATGCCTGCTGGAAGTCCAAGCCCCTAGCCCACAAAACATCCCTTACCCCTTCCTTCCAACCTTTTCGAGGACGTCCGCTACCCCACCTTCCTTCCCCTACAGATTTAAACACTCTCCATGTCATTCTACTTTGATCCATTCTCTCTAAATGACCAAACCACCTCAACAACCCCTCTTCAGCTCCTTGACTATTACTTTTATTAACTCCACACCTTCTCCTAATTTCCACACTCCGAATTTTCTGCATAATATTTACACCACACATTGCCCTTGGACAGGACATCTCCACTGCCTTCAACGGCCTCCTCGCTGCAGCATTTACAACCCAAGCTTCGCACCCATATAAGAGTGTTGGTACTACTATACTTTCATACATTCCTTTCTTTGCCTCCATAGATAACGTTTTTTGTCTCCACATATACCTCAATGCACCACTCACCTTTTTTCCCTCATCAGTTCTATGATTAACCTCATCCTTCATAAATCCATCCTCCGACACGTCAACTCCCAAGTATCTGAAAACATTCACTTCTTCCATACTCCTCCTCCCCAATTTGATATCCAATTTTTCTTTATCTAAATCATTTGATACCCTCATCACCTTACTCTTTTCTATGTTCACTTTCAACTTTCTACCTTTACACACATTGCCAAACTCATCCACTAACCTTTGTAATTTTTTTTTTAGAATCTCCCATAAGCACAGTATCATCAGCAAAAAGCAACTGTGTCACTTCCCATTTTGTATTTAATTCCCCATAATTTAATCCCACCCCTCTCCCGAACACCCTAGCATTTACTTCCTTTACAACCCCATCTATAAATATATTAAACAACCATGGTGACATTACTCATCCCTGTCTAAGACCTACTTTTACCGGGAAGTAGTCTCCCTCTCTTCTACACACCCTAACCTGATCCTCACTATCCTCATAAAAACTCTTTACAGCATTTAGCAACTTACTACCTATTCCATATACTTGTAACATCTCCCACATTGCTCCTCTATCCACTCTGTCATATGCCTTTTCTAAATCCATAAATGCAATAAAAACTTCCCTACCTTTATCTAAATACTGTTCACATATATGCTTCAATGTAAACACTTGATGTACACATCCCCTACCCACTCTGAAACCTCCTTGCTCATCCGCAATCCTACATTCTGTCTTACCTAAAGTTCTTTCAATAATAACCCTACCGTACTCTTTTCCTGGTATACTCAGTAAACTTATTACTCTATAATTTATACTATCTCTTTTGTCCCCCTTCCCTTTATATAAAGGGGCTATACATACTCTCCGCCAATCCCTAGGTACCTTTCCCTCTTTCATACATTTATTAAACAAAAATACCAACCACTCCAACACTATATCCCCCCCTGCTTTTAACATTTGTCATGAACCCGTCAGTTCCAGCTGCTTTACCCGATTTCATTCTACGTAATGCCTCATACACCTCCCCCACACTCACATCCTGCTCTTCTTCACTCATGAAATTACCGCTTCCCTTTCATCGTCGACACTTAAAAGTTCCTCAAAATATTCTCGTCATCTACCCAAAACCTCCATCTCCCCATCTACTAACTCCCCTACTGTGTTTTTAACTGACAAATCCATTCGTTCTCTAAGCTTTCTTAACTTATTTAACTAACTCCAAAATTATATATATATATATATATATATATATATATATATATATATATATATATATATATATATATATATATATATATATATATGTGTGTGTGTGTGTGTGTGTGTGTGTGTGTGTGTGTATGTGTGTGTGTGTGTGTGTGTGTGTGTGTGTGCGTGTGTGTGTACTCACCTAATTGTACTCAACTAATTGTGGCCCCGCCACTTCACTGATCGTTACTAGGTCCTCTCCCTCTCTGCTTCCTGAGCTTTGTCATACCTCTTCTTAAAACTATGTATGGTTCCTGCCTCCACTACTTCACTTGCTAGGCTATTCCACTTCCTGACGACTCTATGACTGAAGAAATACTTCCTATCATCCTTGTGACTCGTCTGAGTCTTCAGCTTCCAATTGTGACCCCCTGTTTGTGTGTCCCCTCTCTGGAACATCCTGTCTCTGTCCACCTTATCTATTCCCCGCAGTATCTTGTATGACGTTATCAAGTCTCCCCTGACCCTTCTGTCCTCCAGTGTCCTCAGTGCGATTTCCCTCAACCTTTCCTCGTACGATATTTCCCTGAGTTCTGGAACTAGCCTTGTTGCAAACCTTTGTTCTTTCTCTAACTTCTTGACGTGCTTGACCAGGTGTGGGTTCCACACTGGTGCTGCATACTCCAGTATGGGCCTAACATACACAGTGTACAGTGTGTTGAACGATTCCTTATTAAGGTATCGGAACGCTATTCTCAGGTTTGCCTGGCACCCATATGCTGGTTGATATGTGCCTCCGGAGACGTGCTCGGTGTTATGGTCACCCCAAGATCTTTCTCCTTGAGTGAGGTTTGTAGTCTTTGTCCACCTAGCCTATACTCTGTCTGCGGTCTTCGTTGCCCTTCCCCATTCTTCATGACTTTGCATTTGGCAGGGTTGAATTCGAAAAGCCAGTTTCTGTACTACGTGTCCAATCTGTCCAGGTCACTTTGTAGTCAAGCCTGATCCTTATCCGATTTAATTTTTATCAACTTCACATCATCTGCGAATAGGAACACTTCAGAGTCTATCCCTTCCATCATGTCATTCACATATATCAAAAATAGCACTGGTCCTAGAACTGACCCCTGTGGGACCCCGCTCGTCACAGGCGCCCACTGTGATACCTCTTCACGTACCATGACTCGTTGTTGCCTCCCTGTCAGGTATTCCCTGATCCATTTCAGTACCCTCCCTGTTATATGCGCGTGATCCTCCAGCTTCTGCACTAATCTCTTTTGGGGAACTGTGTCAAAGGCCTTCCTGCAGTCTAGGAAAATGCAATCAACCCACCCCTCTCTCTCGTGTCTTACTTCTGTTACCTTGTCATAAAACTCCAGAAGGTTTGTGACACAGGATTTGCCTTCCATAAACCCATGCTGGTTTTCATTTATAATCTTGTTCCAATCCAGGTGTTCCACCACTCACCTCCTGATAATCTTCTCCATGACTTTGCACACAATACATGTCAGAGACACAGGTCTGTAGTTTAGTGCCTCATTTCTGTTTCCTTTCTTAAATATGGGGACTACATTTGCTGTCTTCCATTTCTCAGGTAGTTGCCAGTTTCAAGGGATGTGTTGAAGATTGTGGTTAGGGGCACGCACAGCATCTCTGCTCCTTCTCTAAGGACCCATGGGGAGATGTTGTCCTGTCCCATCGCCTTTTAGGTATCAAGGTCACTTAGCAGCTTCTTCACCTCCTCCTCGGTTGTTCGTGTGTCATCCAACACTTATTGGTGTATTCCCTCTTGATGTTCCCTTCTGTGCTGTCTTCCCAGAGCCCTTCCTGTCTCTACTGTAAAAACTTCCTTAAATCTCCTGTTTAGCTACTCACATACTTCTTGATCATTTCTTGTGAGTTCTCCCCTTCTGTTCTCAGTCTGATCACCTGGTCTTTGACTGTTGTCTTCCTCCTGTGTGTGTGTGTTTGTGTGTGTGTTCGTATGTGTGTTCGTGTGTGAGTGTACTCACCTAATTGTGGTCGCAGTGGTCGAGACTCAGCTCCTGACCCTGCTAGGAGCTGTGTGTGTGTGTGTGTGTGTGTGTGTGTGTGTATTCACCTAGTTGTACTAACCTAGTTGTGGTTGCAGGGGTCGATTCACAGCTCCTGGTCATTCTTCCTGCTCCATGAGCTTTATCATAACTCTTCTTAAAGCTGTGTATGGATCATGCCTCAACTACATCACTTCCCAGACTATTCCACTTCCTGACAACAACTCTGTGACTGAAGAAATATTTCCTAACATCCCTGTGGTTCATCTGATTCTTCAACTTCCAACTGTGACCCTTTGTTGCTGTGTCCCATCTCTGGAACATCCTGTCTCTGTCCACCTTGTCGATTCCTCTCAGTATTTTATATGTCGTTATCATATCCCCCTTATCTCTCCTGTCTTCAGTGTCATCAGGTTGATTTCCCTAAACCTTTCCTCGTAGAACATACCCCTTAGCTCCGGGACTAGTCTTGTCTCTAGTTTCCTTACATGCTTGGGTAGGTAAGGGTTCCAAACTGGCGCTGCATATTCCAATATGGGTCTAACGTACACAGTGCACAGGGTCCTGAACGATTCCTTATTAAGATGTCGGAATGCTGTTCTTAAGTTTGCCAGGCGCCCGTATGCTGCAGCAGTTATTTGTGTGTGTGTGTGTGTGTACTCACCTATTTGTACTCACCTATTTGTGGTTGCAGGGGTCGAGTCCTAGCTCCTGGCCCCGCCTATGTGTGTGTGTGTGTGTGTGTGTGTGTGTGTGTGTGTGTGTGTGTGTGTGTGTGTGTGTGTGTGTGTGTGTGTGTGTGTGTGTGTGTGTGTGTGTATGTGTGTGTATGTGTGTGTGTGTGTGTGTGTGTATGTGTGTGTTTATCCTCGTATACCGGTAGCAAACTGGATCTCAAGAAGCTCTGTCACTCTTCTTGTAAAAATGTTAGGTTCCAGTAATCAGCTGATTATTTACAACAGATTCACGTCAGAAGACGTATTTCCTGAAAACAAAAAACATATATCAAGTGCGTCTTCCGAGTGGCAACCCGTGTGTGATGGTTGATAGGCTCCTCCCCCAGCTGGCCAGTATATAAGGCAGAGTGTGCGGGTGTAGCCAGTCAGGTGGTATTCGTTGAAAGATTCTCTGTTAGAGTCAGTTAGCTTGTGACTGGTTAGTGAATCTCTCTGAGAGTATAAAATAGGTAAATTATACTTCCTGCTCTGTTTTGTGTACTATTTAGGTAATTATGAAGCCGCTTCACCGTCTCAGTGGCAGGAACCCACAGTATAAAGTTAAGAATTCAGTAAGTAAAGAATAAGTTTTAAAGTTATATACTAGTACGTGTTTAAATAGACAAACAATTAGCAGGAACAGCACGAGCAGCAGCAATATTAACTTAAAGCAGCAAACTGACAGTCTGTTAGTGGTACAACAGCAGCAATAGCAGGCAGACTGAAAGCGTGGTGTTTTAATAGACTGTCTTTAAGACTGGATTAATACAAAAACTAGGACTTGCAACTAAAGCTAATATAGATGGTAATCAAGATCATCTTAATTAAGAAGCGGAGTAGTTGGGACAGAATATATGTACCATCAAGAACAAGCCTTTCTGAGAGAGCACTGGATCAACAACACAAGAGACGACTTACAAGACACGATAACTTGTTCCACTTGAATTCGTTCGCACACATGTTAAGAGGTAAGTGAAGGACCTAACATTCATCTGTCTGTGAATGTGAGACGGAAGAGAGATAGTTTGAACATTTTTAATGTGTGTACATTTCCACATAAGGAAAGCTAGTATTTTCAGTTGAACCTGGAAATCCTTCGAGCGCCAGAAGTCGAAGATTATCATTACAGTTTGAGGCTGACGAACCTTGTACAGATCTTAGCAGACATCAACGATTATAAACAAGATAATAAGATTCAAGGAAAAGAAAACTCACGAATGATGACAAGAAATCTAAAAGTGAAAGAAATGAAAAGGAAATTAAGAAAAGTATTTATTGACATTATCGTAACATTTCTTGAATGAAATAAGAAAGTAAACAATCAAACCTGGGCATTATTATTTATAATGAGGTGCAACAGCCTACACAGTAGGCTTCTTCAGTAATATACAAAGGCAGCAGCAGTAATGAAACAAAGATGATATAATCAGTCCATTAACCTTTGAAAAAAGTACGTGAGGTGGTCAGTCCCTCAGCCTGGAGAAGAGTTCGGCTCCATGGTCTGGAACAAGGTGGTCAGTCACTCAGCCTGGAGAAGAGTTCGGCTCCATGGTCTGGGACAAGGTGGTCAGTCCCTCAGCCTGGAGAAGAGTTCGGCTCCATGGTCTGGAACAAGGTGGTCAGTCCCTCAGCCTGGAGAAGAGTTCGGCTCCATGGTCTGGAACAAGGTGGTCAGTCCCTCAGCCTGGAGAAGAGTTCGGCTCCATGGTCTGGAACAAGGTGGTCAGTCCCTCAGCCTGGAGAAGAGTTCGGCTCCATGGTCTGGAACAAGGTGGTCAGTCCCTCAGCCTGGAGAAGAGTTCGGCTCCATGGTCTGGAACAAGGTGGTCAGTCCCTCAGCCTGGAGAAGAGTTCGGCTCCATGGTCTGGAACAAGGTGGTCAGTCCCTCAGCCTGGAGAAGAGTTCGGCTCCATGGTCTGGAACAAGGTGGTCAGTCCCTCAGCCTGGAGAAGAGTTCAGCTCCATGGTCTGGAACAAGGTGGTCAGTCCCTCAGCCTGGAGAAGAGTTCGGCTCCATGGTCTGGAACAAGGTGGTCAGTCCCTCAGCCTGGAGAAGAGTTCGGCTCCATGGTCTGGAACAAGGTGGTCAGTCCCTCAGCCTTGAGAAGAGTTCGGCTCCATGGTCTGGAACAAGGTGGTCAGTCCCTCAGCCTGGAGAAGAGTTCGGCTCCATGGTCTGGAACAAGGTGGTCAGTCCCTCAGCCTGGAGAAGAGTTCGGCTCCATGGTCTGGAACAAGGTGGTCAGTCCCTCAGCCTGGAGAAGAGTTCAGCTGAATGGTCTGGAACAAGGTGGTCAGTCCCTCAGCCTGGAGAAGAGTTCGGCTCCATGGTCTGGAACAAGGTGGTCAGTCCCTCAGCCTGGAGAAGAGTTCGGCTCCATGGTCTGGAACAAGGTGGTCAGTCCCTCAGCCTGGAGAAGAGTTCGGCTCCATGGTCTGGAACAAGGTGGTCAGTCCCTCAGCCTTGAGAAGAGTTCTGCTCCATGGTCTGGAACAAGGTGGTCAGTCCCTCAGCCTGGAGAAGAGTTCGGCTCCATGGTCTGGAACAAGGTGGTCAGTCCCTCAGCCTGGAGAAGAGTTCGGCTCCATGGTCTGGAACAAGGTGGTCAGTCCCTCAGCCTGGAGAAGAGTTCGGCTCCATGGTCTGGAACAACTCCCTTTGTATTTGACTGGAGAAGTTTACTGCGCAGGCGAAACGTTTCGTCAATAAATATACCCAACTGTTGCACCTGTGTCTTTATTTTCGACCTCAGAGTGCAGTAAGGAAGAATAAAGATGAATTAAATACTTAACAGCCTATTGCATTTATAAATATATGTTAGTGTATTCTGTATGTCAGTGTATACTGTATGTCAGTATTTACTGTATGTCAGTGTATACTGTATGTCAGTATTTACTGTATGTCAGTGTATACTGTATGTCAGTGTATACTGTATGTCAGTGTATACTGTATGTCAGTGTTTACTGTATGTCAGTGTATACTGTATGTCAGTATTTACTGTATGTCAGTGTATACTGTATGTCAGTGTATACTGTATGTCAGTATTTACTGTATGTCAGTGTATACTGTATGTCAGTGTATACTGTATGTCAGTGTATACTGTATGTCAGTGTTTACTGTATGTCAGTGTATACTGTATGTCAGTGTATACTGTTTGTCAGTGTATACTGTATGTCAGTGTTTATTGTATGTCAGTGTATACTGTATGTCAGTGTATACTGTATGTCAGTGTATACAGTATGTCAGTGTTTACTGTATGTCAGTGTATACTGTATGTCAGTGTATACAGTATGTCAGTGCTTACTGTATGTCAGTGTATACTGTATGTCAGTGTTTACTGTATGTCAGTGTATACTGTATGTCAGTGTATACTGTATGTCAGTGTATACTGTATGTCAATGTTTACTGTATGTCAGTGTATACTGCATGTCAGTGTATACAGTATGTCAGTGTTTACTGTATGTCAGTGTATACAGTATGCCAGTGTTTACTGTATGTCAGTGTATACTGTATGTCAGTGTATACTGTATGTCAGTGTATACTGCATGTCAGTGTATACTGTATGTCAGTGTTTACTGTATGTCAGTGTATACTGTATGTCAGTGTATACTGTATGTCAGTGTTTACTGTATGTCAGTGTATACTGCATGTCAGTGTATACAGTATGTCAGTGTTTACTGTATGTCAGTGTATACTGTATGTCAGTGTATACTGTATGTCAGTGTATACTGTATGTCAGTGTATACTGTATGTCAGTGTATACTGTATGTCAGTGTATGCTGCATGTCAGTTTATACTGTATGTCAGTGTATGCTGCATGCCACTGTATAATGCATGTCAGTGTATACTGTATGTCAGTGTTTACTGCATGTCAGTGAATACTGTATGTCAGTGTATGTTGCATGTCAGTGTATAATGCACGTCAGTGTATACTGTATGTCAATGTATAATGCATGTCAGTGCATAATTCATGTCAGGGAAGTACTACCGTCCTGCCAGATGACTGTGAAACAGAAACCTGTAACTGTTTTGCATGATGGTAGGATTGCTGGTTTCTTTTTCTGTCTCATAAACACGCTAGATAACAGGGATATCTTGCTACTCCTACTTACACTTTGGTCACACTTCACAGACACGCACATGCATATATATGTACATACATCTAGGTTTTTCCCCTTTTTCTAAATAGCTCTTGTTCTTCTTTATTTCTTCTATTGTCCATGGGGAAGTGGAAAAGAATCTTTCCTCCGTAAGCCATGCGTGTCGTATGAGGCGACTAAAATGCCGGGAGCAATGGGCTAGTAACCCCTTCTCCTGTAGACATTTACTAAAAAAGAGAAGAAGAATAACTTTATAAAACTGGTATGCTTAAATGTGCGTGGATGTAGTGTGGATGACAAGAAACAGATGATTGCTGATGTTATGAATGAAAAGAAGTTGGATGTCCTGGCCCTAAGCAAAACAAAGCTGAAGGGGGTAGGGGAGTTTCGGTGGGGGGAAATAAATGGGATTAAATCTGGAGTATCTGAGAGAGTTAGAGCAAAGGAAGGGGTAGCAGTAATGTTGAAGGATCAGTTATGGAAGGAGAAAAGAGAATATGAATGTGTAAATTCAAGAATTATGTGGATTAAAGTAAAGGTTGGATGTGAAAAGTGGGTCATAATAAGCGTGTATGCACCTGGAGAAGAGAGGAATGTAGAGGAGAGAGAGAGATTTTGGGAGATGTTAAGTGAATGTATAGGAGCCTCTGAACCAAGTGAGAGAGTAATTGTGGTAGGGGATCTGAATGCTAAAGTAGGAGAAACTTTTAGAGAGGGTGTGGTAGGTAAGTTTGGGGTGCCAGGTGTAAATGATAATGGGAGCCCTTTGATTGAACTTTGTATAGAAAGGGGTTTAGTTATAGGTAATACATATTTTAAGAAAAAGAGGATAAATAAGTATACAAGATATGATGTAGGGCGAAATGACAGTTTGTTGGATTATGTATTGGTAGATAAAAGACTGCTGAGTAGACTTCAGGATGTACATGCTTATAGAGGGGCCACATATATATCAGATCCCTTTCTAGTTGTAGCTACACTGAGAGTAAAAGGTAGATGGGGTACAAGGAGAATAGAAACATCAGGGAAGAGAGAGGTGAAGGCTTATAAACTAAAAGAGGAGGCAGTTAGGGTAAGATATAAACAGCTATTGGAGGATAGATGGGCTAATGAGAGCATAGGCAATGGGGTCGAAGAGGTATGGGGGTAGGTTTAAAAATGTAGTGTTAGATTGTTCAGCAGAAGTTTGTGGTTAAAGGAAAGTGGGTGCACGAGGGAAGAGGAGCGATTGGTGGAATGATGATGTAAAGAGAGTAGTAAGAGAGAAAAAGTTAGCATATGAGAAGTTTTTACAAAGAAGAAGTGATCCAAGGAGGGAAGAGTATATGGAGAAAAAGAGAGAGGTTAAGAGAGTGGTGAAGCAATGTAAAAAGAGAGCGAATGAGAGAGTGGGTGAGATGTTATCAACAAATTTTGTTGAAAATAAGAATAAGTTTTGGAGTGAGATTAACAAGTTAAGGAAGCCTAGAGAACAAATGGATTTGTCAGTTGAAAATAGGAGAGGAGAGTTATTAAATGGAGAGTTAGAGGTATTGGGAAGATGGAGGGAATATTTTGAGGAATTGTTAAATGTTGATGAAGATAGGGAAGCTGTGATTTCGTGTATAGGGCAAGGAGTAATAACATCTTGTAGGAGTGAGGAAGAGCCAGTTGTGAGTGTGGGGGAAGTTCGTGAGGCAGTAGGTAAAATGAAAGGGGGTAAGGCAGCCGGGATTGATGGGATAAAGATAGAAATGTTAAAAGCAGGTGGGGATATAGTTTTGGAGTGGTTGGTGCAATTATTTAATAAAAGTATGGAAGAGGGTAAGGTACCTAGGGATTGGCAGAGAGCATGCATAGTTCCTTTGTATAAAGGCAAAGGAGACAAAAGAGAGTGCAAAAATTATAGGGGGATAAGTCTGTTGAGAATACCTGGTAAAGTGTATGGTAGAGTTATTATTGAAAGAATTAAGAGTAAGACGGAGAATAGGATAGCAGATGAACAAGGAGGCTTTAGGAAAGGTAGGGGGTGTGTGGACCAGGTGTTTACAGTGAAACATATAAGTGAACAGTATTTAGATAAGGCTAAAGAGGTCTTTGTGGCATTTATGGATTTGGAAAAGGCGTATGACAGGGTGGATAGGGGGGCAATGTGGCAGATGTTGCAGGTGTATGGTGTAGGAGGTAGGTTACTGAAAGCAGTGAAGAGTTTTTACGAGTATAGTGAGGCTCAAGTTAGAGTATGTAGGAAAGAGGGAAATTATTTCCCAGTAAAAGTAGGCCTTAGACAAGGATGTGTGATGTCACCATGGTTGTTTAATATATTTATAGATGGGGTTGTAAGAGAAGTAAATGCGAGGGACTTGGCAAAAGACGTGGAGTTAAAAGATAAAGAATCACACATAAAGTGGGAGTTGTCACAGTTGCTCTTTGCTGATGACACTGTGCTCTTGGGAGATTCTGAAGAGAAGTTGCAGAGATTGGTGGATGAATTTGGTAGGGTGTGCAAAAGAAGAAAATTAAAAGTGAATACAGGAAAGAGTACGGTAATGAGGATAACAAAAAGATTAGGTGATGAAAGATTGGATATCAGATTGGAGGGAGAGAGTATGGAGGAGGTGAATGTATTCAGATATTTGGGAGTGGACGTGTCAGCTGATGGGTCTATGAAAGATGAGGTGAATCATAGAATTGATGAGGGGAAAAGGGTGAGTGGTGCACTTAGGAGTCTGTGGAGACAAAGAACTTTGTCCTTGGAGGCAAAGAGGGGAATGTATGAGAGTATAGTTTTACCAACGCTCTTATATGGGTGTGAAGCATGGGTGATGAATGTTGCAGCGAGGAGAAGGCTGGAGGCAGTTGAGATGTCATGTCTGAGGGCAATGTGTGGTGTGAATATAATGCAGAGAATTCGTAGTTTGAAAGTTAGGAGGAGGTGCGGGATTACCAAAACTGTTGTCCAGAGGGCTGATGAAGGGTTGTTGAGGTGGTTCGGACATGTAGAGAGAATAGCGCGAAACAGAGTGACTTCAAGAGTGTATCAGTCTGTAGTACAAGGAAGGCGGGGTAGGGGACGGCCTAGGAAAGGTTGGAGGGAGGGGATAAAGGAGGTTTTGTGTGCGAGGGGCTTGGACTTCCAGCAGGAATGCGTGAGCGTGTTTGATACGAGTGAATGGAGACAAATGGTTTTTAATACTTGACGTGCTGTTGGAGTGTGAGCAAAGTAACATTTATGAAGGGGTTCAGGGAAACCGGCAGGCCGGACTTGAGTCCTGGAGATGGGAAGTTCAGTGCCTGCACTCTGAAGGAGGGGTGTTAATGTTGCAGTTTAAAAACTGTAGTGTAAAGCACCCTTCTGGCAAGACAGTGATGGAGTGAATGATGGTGCAAGTTTTTCTTTTTCGGGCCACCCTGCCTTGGTGGGAATTGGCCAGTGTGACAATAAAAAAATAATAAGTATACTGCATGTTAGTGAATACTGTATGTCAATGTATGCTGCATGCCAGTGTATAGTGCACGTCAGTGTATACTCTATGTCATTGTATAATGCATGTCAGTGTATACTGCGTGTCAGTGTATCAGTGTATACTGCATGTTAGCGTATACTGTATGTCAGTGTACACTGTATGTCAGTGTACACTGCATGTCAGTGTATACTGTATGTCAGTGTATACTGGTATACTGTATGTCAGTGTATACTGGTATACTGTATGTCAGTGTATACTGGTATACAGTATGTCAGTGTATACTGTATGTCAGTGTATACTGTATGCCAGTGTATACTGTATGTCAGTGTATACTGCAAGTCAGTGAATACTGTCAGTGTATACTGCATGTCGGTGTATAATGCACGTCAGTGTATACTGTATGTCAATGTATAATGCATGTCAGTGCATAATGTATGTCAGTGTATGCTGCATGAAAGTGTATACTGCACGTCAGTGTATACTGCATGTGAGTGTATAATACATGTCAGTGTATACTGCTTGTCAGTGTATACTGTATGTCAGTGTATACTGTGTGTCAGTGTATACTGCATGTCAGTGTACACTGCATGTCAGTGTATACTGTATGTCAGCGCATGCTGCATGTCAGTGTATGCTGTATGTCAGTGTATACTGCATGTGAGTGTGTACTGCATGTCAGTGTATACCGTATATCAGTGTACACTGCATCCCAGTGTATACTGTATGTCATTGCATACTGTATGTCAGTGTATACTGCATGTCAGTGTATAATGCACGTCAATTTATACTGAATATCAATGTACAATGCAACATCAGGGTATACTGTATGTTAGTGTATACTGCATGTCAGTGTATACTGTGTGTCAGTGTGCACTGCATGTCAGTGTATACTGCATGGCAGTGTATCAGTGTATACTGCATTTCAGTGCATACTGTATGCCAGTGTATACTGCATGTCAGCGTATACTGTATGTCAGTGTATACTGCATGTCAGTGTATACTGTGTGTCAGTGTACATTGCATGTCAGTGTATACCGTATGTCAGTGTGCACTGCATGTCAGTGTATACTGCATGGCAGTGTATCAGTGTATACTGCATTTCAGTGCATACTGTATGCCAGTGTATACTGCATGTCAGGGTATACTTTGTCAGTGTATACTGTATGCCAGTATATGCTGCACGTCAGCGTATACTGTATGTCAGTACACACTTTGTCAGTGTATACTGCATATCAGTGTATACTGTATGTCGTATATTGTCAGTGTATACTGTATGTCAGTGTATACTGTATGTCAGTGTCTACTGTTTGTCAGTGTATACTGTACGTCATTTTATACTTTATGTCAGTGTATACTGCGTGTCACTGTATAATTTGTCAGTGTATACTGTATGTCAGTATATACTTCATGTCAGTGTATACTGTCAGGGTATATGGTATGTCAGTTTATACTGCATATCAGTGTATACTGTATGTCAGTGTGTACTGTATGTTAGTGTATACTGTAAGTGTATACTGTATTTCAGGGTATACTGTATGTTAGTGCATACTGTATGTCAGTGTATACTGTATGTCAGTGTATACTGTATGTCAGTGTATACTGTATGTCAGTGTATGCTGTATGTTAGTGTATACTGTACGTCAGTGTATACTGTATGTGAGTGTATGCTACGTTAGTGTATACTGTATGTTAGTGTATACTGTATGTCAGTGTATACTGTATGTTAATATATACTGTATGTCAGTGTATACTGAACGTTAGTGTATACTGTATATCAGTGTATACTGTATCTCAGTGTGTGCTGCATGTCAGTATATACTGAATGTTAGTGTATATTGTATGTCAGTGTATGCTGTATGTTAGTTTATACCGTATGTCAGTGTATACTGTATGTCAGTGTATACTGTATGTCGGTGTATATTGTATGTCGGTGTATACTGTATGTCGGTGTATATTGTATGTTAGTGTATGCTGTATGTCAGTGTATATTGTATGTCGGTGTATACTGTATGTCAGTGTATACTGTATGTCGGTGTATATTGTATGTCAGTGTATACTGTATGTCAGTGTATACTGTATGTTAGTGTATGCTGTATGTCAGTGTATATTGTATGTCGGTGTATACTGTATGTCGGTGTATACTGTATGTTAGTGTATACTGTATGTTACTGTATACTGTATGTTAGTGTACACTGTATGATAGTGTATACTGCATGTTAGTGTATATTGTGTGTTAGTGTATACTGTATGGTTGTGTATAATGTATGTTAGTGTATACTGTATGTTAGTGTTTACTGTATGTTAGTGTATACTGTATGTTAGTGTATACTGTATGTTAGTGTTTACTGTATGTTAGTGTATACTGTATGTTAGTGTATACTGTGTGTTAATGTATACTGTATGAAAGTGTATACTGTATGTTAGTGTATACTGTATGTTAGTGTTTACTGTATGTTAGTGTATACTGTATGTTAGTGTATACTGTATGTTAGTGTATACTGTATGTTAGTGTTTACTGTATGTTAGTGTATACTGTATGTTAGTGTATACTGTATGTTAGTGTTTACTGTATGTTAGTGTATACTGTATGTTAGTGTATACTGTATGTTAGTGTATACTGTATGTTAGTGTATACTGTATGTTAGTGTATACTGTATGTTAGTGTATACTGTGTGTTAGTGTATACTGTATGTTAGTGTATACTGTGTGTTAATGTATACTGTATGAAAGTGTATACTGTATGTTAGTGTATACTGTATGTTAGTGTTTACTGTATGTTAGTGTATACTGTATGTTAGTGTATACTGTATGTTAGTGTATACTGTATGTTAGTGTTTACTGTATGTTAGTGTATACTGTATGTTAGTGTATACTGTATGTTAGTGTTTACTGTATGTTAGTGTATACTGTATGTTAGTGTATACTGTATGTTAGTGTATACTGTATGTTAGTGTATACTGTATGTTAGTGTATACTGTATGTTAGTGTATACTGTATTGTGAAGGCTTACTCATCCCTGTAACAACTTCAGACAGTATTATCAAGGCTGGCTCCTCCTCAGGAAAATTAATGAATAGAAAAAGAACAAAAACTGACAAACATAAACACTTTATTATTTAGAAAATATAAAATATAAAACACTTAAACATGAAATATTGATCCTACCTTAAAGAAAATGAAGAATGAAAAATATATATATCTGAATTCAATGCTAATATATATATATATATATATATATATATATATATATATATATATATATATATATATATATATATATATATATATAAAACTTGGGAGTCTGGTGTTGGTGACACTGTGTGTTGTTGAAATCGTAGCCGTTGCCGATGATGGGGGGGGTCGCAGGTGTTGGTGACAACCCACCGGCTCGTTCTTCACAGATTTTATAGTTATCAATAATCCGTCCAGATGACAGGAAAGCAGGTTTTTTCCACTGCAATGATGAGGGGTTATATCCTGCTACTTGCATACACAAACAGGTAAGTAGATCAGAAATGGGACGTCTCAGAACGTTAGCCCATCTCCTTCAATTATACTCTTTGATTGGCAGGTGACCCTCTCTGTCATTTCAAGAGTAGTGTTGGGAGCTGTGAGTCGAGTGATTTACTGTTTGACCGGAGCCCCACACGTCACCTTTTTGGGGGGGGAGAGGGAGGGGAAGGGATAGCAGGAGCTAGACTGACCCTACCATAACAAGCAGCCAGCAATCAAACTATCACTTTCGGGGAGGGGGAAAAAGGGGGGCCGGCAATGAAACTATTGTTACTATATACTCCCTCACTACTCCTATCTATTGAACTTTTTCCTCACACTCCCCCATACCAAGACTTATAGTCAAGGAGTATACGAAGAATAGGCGAGGAAAAAGTTCTAACACATGGAAGTCGCGTAAGGCAACAAATCTTCTACTGTCACGACTTAACAAGTCAGAGAAATAATTGGATGAACCATTGATATACACAATATGGAACTTAAAAGCCTGGAGTGCCAATGTCCACCTCAAGAGGCGACTGTTGGTTCCCTTAAAAGTTTCTAGGTTTGTGGTTCGTTTCTAAAATTAATTTTTTTCCCAGCAAATAAAATTTAAATTTGGAGATACCCCACACAAGGGCCAAACATTCCTTTTCTATGGTGGAGTATCTCGTTTCTGCAGGAAGAGTTTCCGGCTTAGGCAGCATACAGGGGCGTACCATCATGGTATTGTAGTAACACCGCACCTAAGCCAGTATTGGAGGCATCATTACTTAAACAAAATGTTTTATTAATTTCTGGAATCTTAAGTATAGGGTCTTTCGAAAAGATACTTTTAATCTCATTAAACTCTTCCCGAGCTACGTCGGAAAGTTCAAGAGGTTCCTTCACAGACTTTTTAAGGAAGTCAGATAAGATGCCTGTAAGATCAATAAGGTTCGGGATAAACCGTGGATAAAAATTTACAGAACCAAGAAAGCTACGCATGAGCTTCTAGGTTTTGGGGAATTTAAATTCTAATAAAGCTTTGATCTTACTGGGGAGAGGCTGCAGAGAGTTATTAGAAAGTATCAGTCCAAAATATCTAATCTTGTTATACCCAATTAAGCATTTCTTCCGCTTGGCAGTGAGGCCATGTGAGCGTAACCTACGCAAAACTGACATTAATGTTTGGGTATGTTCGCCCCACGTAGATGTCATTACGTAAATGTTATCAAAATAAACTGAAACATTTGGCATATTTCCCAAGACCTTTCTCATCAGTCTCACGTAGGTAGCACAGGCAGTTACCAAACCGAAGAGCATAGTTCTATACTGCATCAGTCCTTGGTGGGTAGGAAAAGAGGTGTACTGCTTAGAAGAAGGATCTAACATTACTTGATGAGTCATAAAATTTGTGTAGATCACTATCTATTAAGGGCATAGGCTCAGCATCCCACCGAGTGATAGCATTAAGGCCTCTAAAGTCAATAGCAAGTCTATATGAATTATCCTCCTTCTTAACCATGACTACTGGTGACCAATATGAAGATACTGAAGGTTCAATTATCTTTAGTTTTAATAATTTGTCTACCTCTCGGTCAAATGCATCCCTAAGGTGAACTGGAACTGGGTATAATTTCCGTTTGATAGAATTGTCCGTCACTAAGTCAATCTTATGGACTACCGTGGAGGTAACACCTGGAATATCAGTAAAGACGTCTGAAAAGTTACTCACACATTGAAGTAGTTCATGTCTCTTATGGTCATCCAAAGATTCATTAATATTAATGTTGGTTGCGCCCGAGTGGCCAAGAGTCACCAAGTCATGTAGTTCTTCATCATAGTCTAAGTTAGAGGTGTCAATTACACACACCTTACATTCTTCAGTTGTCTTATCAAGTTCGTGTGGAAAAACTAAGTCAAAGTTATTAAGGCAGTTAACCGAATATTTTCGGTGATATTTCTTAAGGATGTTGATATGATAAAGCTTAGGTTTCCCCTTGACTTCTATGAGGTAGTCAACTTTCCCACAAATTTTTAATACTTTATATGGACCTTTCCATGCTACTAATAATTTATTTGACTTGATAGGCAAAAGTACCAGAACTTCATCCCCTACTTTAAAACTTCTCCTCTGACTTTTGGAATCAAAATAGGTTTTGTACTGGTCCATTGACAAGCTTAGGTTTTTCGAAACTATGTCATAGGTCTCCTCAAGTTTGGATCTAAAGTCAAGCAGAAACTGGTAAGAAGACTGAACCTCAGCACTAACCTCCTCATTAGTCCATAAGTCATGAAGGATGGACAATGGGCCTCTGGCCTGTCTACCATAGAGAAGTTCAAAAGGTGAAAACCCCAAAGAGTCACTGGGAACTTCCCTCATGGCAAACAAAGCACAGGGTAGGTAACGATGCCACTCCTTAGGTTTAAGGGAGCAAAGTTTCCTTAAAATGGACATGAGAATCGAATGCTGGCGCTCAATCCTCCCATTACAGCTGGGATGATAGGGTGTGGTGAAGAGAGGCTTCACTCCAAGAAGTTGGTATAGATGTTGCATTAAGTCAGATGTGAATTGTGTCCCACGGTCAGACAAAATTTCTCTAGGGATGCCCACTCTGGAGAAGATGGACAAAAGAGCTTCAGCCACCTCTGTAGTAATGGTCTTTAAGGGTACAGCGTCAGGGAAACTCGAAGCATAATCAACTAATGTTAATATATATCTATGTCCCTCAGATGAAAGTGGTGATAAAGGACCAACGATGTCAATAGCTACTCTTTCAAACGGTACCGTAAAGATTGGCATTTTGACCATAGGTACTCGCCTGGTACCTCGGGAGGATGACAGTTGGCAAACTTTACACGATCTGCAATAGGTAGTGATATCTGAGGACATTTTGGGCCAAAAATAGGTTTCCCTAATTTTATTTAAGGTTTTACGATGCGAGAAATGTCCGGCCACTGGTAAGTCATGAGCCATTTGAAGAACAGTCTCTCTGCATTGACTTGGAACAACTAAGATGGAATAGTCTATCTCATCTGAATTTAATTTGAATACTGACTTATATAATATACCTTTTAGATCTTCAAATTTATATGAATAGTTTTTCCTTTGGATAACTTAATTTTGTCTAGCTGCATTATGACAATTCTGAAGAGAAGGGCAATTACGTTGTAAATTGACAAAGGAGTCCTTCGATATATCTAAAGGCTTAAAGTCAGGGAAAATCAAAGGATGGACAGTAGGAGAAGCCTGGGCTTTGGTCTGAGCCCTAGTCAAGACATTTATGGTATCGGAGGTGATACCTTCACTTTCATCTAACAAGTGAGCCGGTGATCCTACTTCCTCGCTTTCGAGAGTAGCATCACTGGTTTTTAATCCCACATGAATCTCGCGAGACATTGTCTCATCTGAACTTTCGAGGGGCTTCTCTGACTCTACAGGAAGAGGATCTGAAACACCTATGTCCACCTTTGGTGATGAAAGGTCAACCTCAGAAGGAAGAATGGCACCTTTTACATTACCTATTAGTACGGGGCAAGAAATGATGGGAGCTAGTACGACTTCAGACCAACCTGTGAACCATTTAGACCTAATGTAACAACGGATGCTAGGAAAAGTGTCCGTACGGCCCAAGTAGTTTGAAAGTATATCTGGAGTATATCTGGAGAGAGTTCCGGGGGTCAACGCCCCCGCGGCCCGGTCTGTGACCAGGCCTTCTTAGGTCAGTGTCCCA
This sequence comes from Cherax quadricarinatus, assembly GCF_038502225.1. Classification (NCBI taxonomy): domain Eukaryota; kingdom Metazoa; phylum Arthropoda; class Malacostraca; order Decapoda; family Parastacidae; genus Cherax; species Cherax quadricarinatus. The sequence continues at coordinate 27,061,612 of NC_091350.1, read as the reverse complement.
GGATGCGACCCACACCAGTCGACTAACACCCAGATACCCATTTTACTGATGGGGAACATAGACAACAGGTGAAAAGAAACACGTCCAATGTTTCTACTCTGGCTGGGAATCGAACCCAGGCCCTCACCGTGTGAAGCGAGAGCGTTAACCACCAGGCCACCAGAGCCTGGTGGAAAGCTTTTAAAGACAGATTAATAAAGGAATTAGGTCTACAGCATAAGAGAGAATAAGTTAATAAAGGAAGCTTGGTAATAATTGAACTAACATTTATGAAAACAAAAAGAAGGGGTACAATTGCTTAAATTTAAGAAGTGTTTGGTTTAGTGAAAATGGGATGATAGAAGTGGGCAAGAGTGTTTATGCAACTCAAGGTGAGAGGATTAGAGTGGAGAAAATAAAATTCTGCAGTGTTAAGTAATGATGAAGTTAAAATGATGGACAAAAAGAAAATTTAATTTTTTTTTTTTTTTTTATTATCACACTGGCCGATTCCCACCAAGGCAGGGTGGCCCGAAAAAGAAAAACTTTCACCATCATTCACTCCATCACTGTCTTGCCAGAAGGGTGCTTTACACTACAGTTTTTAAACTGCAACATTAACACCCCTCCTTCAGAGTGCAGGCACTGTACTTCCCATCTCCAGGACTCAAGTCCGGCCTGCCGGTTTCCCTGAACCCCTTCATAAATGTTACTTTGCTCACACTCCAACAGCACGTCAAGTATTAAAAACCATTTGTCTCCATTCACTCCTATCAAACACGCTCACGCATGCCTGCTGGAAGTCCAAGCCCCTCGCACACAAAACCTCCTTTACCCCCTCCCTCCAACCTTTCCTAGGCCGACCCCTACCCCGCCTTCCTTCCACTACAGACTGATACACTCTTGAAGTCATTCTGTTTCGCTCCATTCTCTCTACATGTCCGAACCACCTCAACAACCCTTCCTCAGCCCTCTGGACAACAGTTTTGGTAATCCCGCACCTCCTCCTAACTTCTAAACTACGAATTCTCTGCATTATATTCACACCACACATTGCCCTCAGACATGACATCTCCACTGCCTCCAGCCTTCACCTCGCTGCAACATTCATCACCCATGCTTCACACCCATATAAGAGCGTTGGTAAAACTATACTCTCATACATTCCCCTCTTTGCCTCCAAGGACAAAGTTCTTTGTCTCCACAGACTCCTAAGTGCACCACTCACTCTTTTCCCCTCATCAATTCTATGATTCACCTCATCTTTCATAGACCCATCCGCTGACACGTCCACTCCCAAATATCTGAATACATTCACCTCCTCCATACTCTTTCCCTCCAATCTGATATTCAATCTTTCATCACCTAATCTTTTTGTTATCCTCATAACCTTACTCTTTCCTGTATTCACCTTTAATTTTCTTCTTTTGCACACCCTACCAAATTCATCCACCAATCTCTGCAACTTCTCTTCAGAATCTCCCAAGAGCACAGTGTCATCAGCAAAGAGCAGCTGTGACAACTCCCACTTTGTGTGTGATTCTTTATCTTTTAACTCCACGCCTCTTGCCAAGACCCTCGCATTTACTTCTCTTACAACCCCATCTATAAATATATTAAACCACCACGGTGACATCACACATCCTTGTCTAAGGCCTACTTTTACTGGGAAATAATTTCCCTCTTTCCTACATACTCTAACTTGAGCCTCACTATCCTCGTAAAAACTCTTCACTGCTTTCAGTAACCTACCTCCTACACTTGCAACATCTGCCACATTGCCCCCCTATCCACCCTGTCATACGCCTTTTCCAAATCCATAAATGCCACAAAGACCTCTTTAGCCTTATCTAAATACTGTTCACTTATATGTTTCACTGTAAACACCTGGTCCACACACCCCCTACCTTTCCTAAAGCCTTCTTGTTCATCTGCTATGCTATTCTCAGTCTTACTCTTAATTCTTTCAATAATAACTCTACCATACACTTTACCAGGTATACTCAGCAGACTTATCCCCCTATAATTTTTGCACTCTCTTTTATCCCCTTTGCCTTTATACAAAGGAACTATGCATGCTCTCTGCCAATCCCTAGGTACCTTACCCTCTTCCATACATTTATTAAATAATTGCACCAACCACTCCAAAACTATATCCCCACCTGCTTTTTAACATTTCTATCTTTATCCCATCAATCCCGGCTGCCTTACCCCCTTTCATTTTACCTACTGCCTCACGAACTTCCCCCACACTCACAACTGGCTCTTCCTCACTCCTACAAGACGTTATTCCTCCTTGTCCTATACACGAAATCACAGCTTCCCTATCTTCATCAACATTTAACAATTCCTCAAAATATTCCCTCCATCTTCCCAATACCTCTAACTCTCCATTTAATAACTCTCCTCTCCTATTTTTAACTGACAAATTCATTTGTTCTCTAGGCTTTCTTAACTTGTTAATCTCACTCCAAAACTTTTTCTTATTTTCAACAAAATTTGTTGATAACATCTCACCCACTCTCTCATTTGCTCTCTTTTTACATTGCTTCAGCACTCTCTTAACCTCTCTCTTTTTCTCCATATACTCTTCCCTCCTTGCATCACTTCTACTTTGTAAAAACTTCTCATATGCTAACTTTTTCTCCCTTACTACTCTCTTTACATCATCATTCCACCAATCGCTCCTCTTCCCTCCCGCACCCACTTTCCTGTAACCACAAACTTCTGCTGAACACTCTAACACTACATTTTTAAACCTACCCCATACCTCTTCGACCCCATTGCCTATGCTCTCATTAGCCCATCTATCCTCCAATAGCTGTTTATATCTTACCCTAACTGCCTCCTCTTTTAGTTTATAAACCTTCACCTCTCTCTTCCCTGATGCTTCTATTCTCCTTGTATCCCATCTACCTTTTACTCTCAGTGTAGCTACAACTAGAAAGTGATCTGATATATCTGTGGCCCCTCTATAAACATGTACATCCTGAAGTCTACTCAACAGTCTTTTATCTACCAATACATAATCCAACAAACTACTGTCATTTCACCCTACATCATATCTTGTATACTTATTTATCCTCTTTTTCTTCAAATATGTATTACCTATAACTAAACCCCTTTCTATACAAAGTTCAATCAAAGGGCTCCCATTATCATTTACACCTGGCACCCCAAACTTACCTACCACACCCTCTCTAAAAGTTTCTCCTACTTTAGCATTCAGGTCCCCTACCACAATTACTCTCTCACTTGGTTCAAAGGCTCCTATACATTCACTTAACATCTCCCAAAATCTCTCTCTCCTCTACATTCCTCTCTTCTCCAGGTGCATACACGCTTATTATGACCCACTTTTCGCATCCAACCTTTACTTTAATCCACATAATTCTTGAATTTACACATTCATAGTCTTTTCTCCTTCCATAACTGATCATTTAACATTACTGCTACCCCTTCCTTTGCTCTAACTCTCTCAGATACTCCAGATTTAATCCCATTTATTTCCCCCCACTGAAACTCCCCTACCCCCTTCAGCTTTGTTTCGCTTAGGGCCAGGACATCCAACTTCTTTTCATTCATAACATCAGTAATCATCTGTTTCTTGTCATCTGCACTACATCCACGCACATTTAAGCATCCCAGTTTTATAAAGTTTTTCTTCTTCTCTTTTTTAGTAAATGTCTACAGGAGAAGGGGTTACTAGGCCATTGCTCCCGGCATTTTAGTCGCCTCATACGACACGCATGGCTTACGGAGGAAAGATTCTTTTCCACTTCCCTATGGACAATAGAAGAAATAAAGAAGAACAAGAGCTATTTAGAAAAAGGAGAAAAACCTAGATGTATGTATATATATATATGCATGTGCGTGTCTGTGAAGTGTGACCAAAGTGTAAGTAGGAGTAGCAAGACATCCCTGTTATCTAGCGTGTTTATGAGACAGAAAAAGAAACCAGCAATCCTACCATCATGCAAAACAGTTACAGGTTTCTGTTTCACAGTCATCTGGCAGGACGGTAGTACTTCCTTGGGTGGTTGCTGTCTACCAACCTACTACCTAATTTAAAAATGTGAAATATTTTCTGTAATGTAAAAATGATGGTTACCACTATACTCTCATACATTCCCTTTTTCGCCTCCATGGATAATGTTCTTTGTCTCCAGACTCCTCAGTGCACCATTCTCCCTTTTTCCCTTGTCAAATCTATGGTTCATTTCGTCTTTCACAGACCCATCTGCCGCCAAATCCATTCCCAAATATTCAAACTCATTCATTTCCTCCCTACTCCCGCCCTCCGATCTGATATCCAAGCTTTCATTACCCTCATCACTTCGCTCTTTCCTGTATTCACTTTTAATTTTATGTTTTTACAAACTCTCTCAGAAGGGAGGGGTGGAGATGTTGCAGTTGGATGGTCATCTAGGTCACCCTACCTTTGCTGGAGATAGCTAACAAGATATTAAAAACACAGACACTACAAGTAAGGCTCTCATGAGTGTAAATTAAAACTGGAAAAAAACATGTGCAGAACAAATATTTATCATGAAGTTTTACTCTATGCAAAGCTCTGAATTTCAGGTTAATTATCTGATAAAGTACTAGGAAGAGTCAAACATGACTTCCAAACATGACATAAAACTCTATGCAGAACAAAACACTGCCACAATAAAAGCTTGCCCTGCACTTCTGTATTCCTTTTACTGTGTACTATTGGCAGTATGCCTTTATATCCAATAATATTTTTTTTTTGAAAACCACTAAAAAACAAACCATAAATGATCTTTAGCAGAGGCATGAGCAGACGAATGAGTTTCTTTAAGGTTAGGGAACAGCTTATCAGAAATGACTATACATGTGCATCCAGTGTCTCGTAAAATGGTAGATACATTAAGTCCATTAACTGTTCCTGAACAGAAGGGTGCTTGGTCAACTTTTTGGACCTTCTTAGAAGGAGAACCTGGACGTTTATGTCCCTTAACACCACACAAATGACAAACAGGAATGAAAGAAGTCATTTTACTTTCCACTAGAGGCTTTGATTTCTTAAGGTCTGATGAACCCTTGCCCTTAGGGTTCGATCCCTTTAGGTCTTTATAGGAATTGTGAGCCTCAGCATACAGGTCAGCAGCCTCAACAACTTCCTCAGCATTAATCAGGTTACGTTCTCTGATGAATGTTCGTATCTGATGGGGAAGAGCTGTCAGTAACTGGTCAGCAACCATGAAGTCTCTAAGAAATTCATAACTGTGATCAATTCCTGAACTCTCTATCCAAAATTCGAACAAACGAAAAAGTGTTACATGTAACTGCTGAAAGTTCTGGCCAGGCTGTAAGGTGGCATACCTGAAATCTTTCCTGTAAGAATTAGTGGTTTTTTTTATATGCTTTAAGGATTGCCTTCTTCAGTAGGTTATAATTACATATGATATCCTGCGACAAAGTTGCATAGATATTCAAGGCTGTACCCGAAAATTACATTCCTAACCTGGTAGCCCAGGTGTCAGCAGGCCATTCAAAGAGGGTAGCGGTATTTTCAAACCTGATAATGTATGAAGTTATGTCTTCCCCCTCTGTGAAGGGAGGTAAATTAGGTGTTGGAATATGTGCACTAGCTGCACGTTGTTCCATTACTCCTTCATCTAATTGCTGTTGTGAGAAAGTTAACTTTTTATTCTCTAATTCAAGACGAGATTTTTCGAGCTCGCGATCCTTTTCTCTCTCCCTTAACTCATATTCTCTATCCTTTGCTCTTTCCTCAAGTTCCCTTAATTTAACTTGTTCCTCACGTACTTTAGCTCTCTCCTCACGATCAAGTCTCTCACGCTCTTTTTTGTCTTCTCTTTCGATTCTCAATCTCTCCTTTTCCTCTTTCGATTCTCAATCTCTCCTTTTCCTCTTCTCTTTTGATTCTCAATCTCTCCTTTTCAATTCTTTCCTGGATTTTAGCACTAATGAAAGATTCTAAATTTTTCCCTGTTATTCCTAACTTACTTCCAGCATTCATCCAAAACTGGTATTCATCCATACTTGCAAGAATAACTTAACCTACTGGGGAAAAATGAAACAGGTATCAAAGAAAACGGAGGGTTCAATTCCTGCTCTGCTCAAACTGTAAATAAACCAGAGGGCTCGATCCCTACTTCAATTAAACAATATGTATTAATTAAAAAGAAGGGTTCTATGCCGGCTCGGAGCAAGCAGGAAGTTGAATGAGGTCCCTTGACCATCCAATCTTCTCACCAATAAATCAAGAGTGTCCTATGACAGTTCCCTTGATATAATAAAAAGCTCAATGAAACAAATTGTCACTGGAAAATCTCGGGTCCCTAGAGTCTAATCCTCCAAAGTGTTTCAAGCTCGATAATTAAATATTATATCCTGCCTGACTTGACTTTCAATAAATTGAGACTATAACAATCACCAAATCTTTTAAATTCCTGTACCGTAGTCCTACCATAGAGAATGATTACTCATGGCTGGTGGTAACCGTCTGTGGTATGCGGCGCTGAAGTTCCAATGGTAGATTCGAGATGGAGTTGAATCTTGATTCAGTCGAGTTGTTCCTGGCAAGGTCGCCACTTGCGAAGGCTTACTCAGCCCTGTAACAACTTCAGACAGTATTATCAAGGCTGGCTCCTCCTCAGGAAAATTAATGAATAGAAAAAGAACAAAAACTGACAAATATAAACACTTTATTATTTAGAAAATATAAAATATAAACATGAAATATTGATCCTACCTTAAAGAAAATGAAGAATGAAAAATATAAATATCTGAAATCAACGCTAATATATATATATAAAACTTGGGTGTCTGGTGTTGGTGACACTGCGTGTTGTTGAAATCGTAGCCGTTACCGATGATGGGGGGGGGGGATTCGCAGGTGTTGGTGACAACCCACCGGCTCGTTCTTCACAGATTTTATAGCCGTCAATAATCCGTCCAGATGACAGGAAAGCAGGTTTTTTCCACTGCAATGATGAGGGGTTATATCCTGCTACTTGCATACACAAACAGGTAAGTGGATCAGAAATGGGACGTCTCAGAACGTTAGCCCATCTCCTTCAATTCTACTCGTTGATTGGCAGGTGACCCTCTCTGTCATTTCAAGAGTAGTGTTGGGAGCTGTGAGTCGAGTGATTTACTGTTTGACCGGAGCCCCACACGTCACCTTTCGGGGGGGGGGTGAAGAGGGAGGGGAAGGGATAGCGGGAGCTAGACTGACCCTACCTTAACAAGCAGCCAGCAATCAAATTATCACTTTCGGGGAGGGGGAAAAAGGGGGGCCGGCAATGAAACTATTGTTACTATATACTCCCTCGCTACTCCTATCTATTGAACTTTTCCCTCACAGTATGTTAGTGTATACTGTATGTTAGTGTATACTGTATGATAGTGTATACTGTATGTTAGTGTATACTGTATGTTAGTATATACTGTATGTTATTGTATACTGTATGTTAGAGCATAAGAACATAAGTAGGAACACTGCAACAGGCCTACTGACCCAAGCAGAGCAGGTCCATGTTTCATCCCCGGATTATCCCAATTACCCACCCAGCCTGGTCATCTCCACTCAAGGATGAAGCATTGTACCAGACCCAGCAGCTCAAGCTAGTCAGGTCAACTCACACCCACCCACACCCACTCATGTATTTATCTAACCTATTTTTAAAACTACACAAAGTTTTAGCCTCAATAACTGTACTAGGGAGTTTGTTCCACTCATCCACAACTCTATTACCAAACCAGTGCTTTCCTATATCCTTCCTGAATCTGAATTTTTCAAACTTGAAATTATTGCTGCGAGTCCTCTCTTGACTGGAAATTTTCAGCACGCTATTTACATCCCCTTTATTTATTCCTGTTTTCCATTTATACACCTCGATCATATCCCCCCTAATTCTACGTCTTTCTAGAGAGTGCAGTTTCAGGGCCCTCAGTCTATCCTCATAGGGAAGATTTCTGATACATGGGATCATCTTTGTCATCCTCCTTTGTACGTTTTCCAGAGCATTTACATCCATTCTGTAATACGGTGACCAGAACTGAGCAGCATAGTCTAAATGAGGCCTAACCAAGGATATATAGAGTTGAAGAACAACCTGAGGACTTCTATTATTTATACTTCTAGATATGAAGCCAAGAATTCTGTTAGCTTTATTGCGAACACTAATGCACTGTTGTCTTGGTTTTAGGTTACTGCTAACCAGAACTCCTAAATCCTTTTCGCAATCGGTAGTATTAAGATCTACATTATTTAGTTTATATGTGGCATGGTTATTTAACTGTCCAACATTTAGAACTTTGCATTTGCCAATATTAAACTGCATCTGCCACTTCTCCGATCATTGCGTCAGTCTATTAAAATCATCCTGGAGTGCTCTGTCCTCATTAGAATGAATTGGGCGGCCTATTTTGGTGTCATCAGCAAATTTGCTTATGTCGCTATTTATTCCCTCATCTATGTCGTTTATGTAAATTGTGAACAACAACGGGCACAACACTGACCCCTGAGGAACACCGCTTGTGACGTGCCCCCATTCTGATTTCTCCCCATTTATGCAAACTTTCTGCTGTCTATTTGTCAGCCATGCCTCTACCCAGGAAAAAATTTCTCCTCCTATTCCGTGTGCCCTAAGTTTCCTCAATAGCCTCTGGTGTGGAACTCTATTGAAAGCCTTACTGAAGTCCATATACACAATATCATATTCATTACCATGATCTACCTCCTCAAACACCTTAGTGAAAAAAGTTAGTAAATTCGTAAGACAGGAACGCCCCTTTGTAAAACCGTGTTGAGATTCATTAATCAATCTGTGCCTGTCAAGATGGCTACGAATTGCTTCTGCAATTATTGATTCCATAAATTTTCCCACTATGGAGGTAAGGCTTAATGGTCTATAGTTCGAAGCCAAGGACGTGTCACCTGCCTTGTAAATAGGTATTACATTTGCCATTTTCCACTTATCAGGCACTATGCCAGTTTGTAGTGACATGTTAAAAAGATTAGCCAAAGTTCCTCTTTACATTCCTTTAACACCCTTGCAAACAGTTCATCAGGACCTGGGGATTTGTTAGTTTTTAGTTTCTCTATTTGTCTGAGGACCATGTCACTACTTACCGCAATTGTACATAGTTTATTATCATCCTGTTCTACATAATCTATTATTTCAGGAATATCGCTAGTATTTTCCTGGGTGAAAACCGAGAGGAAGTAGGTATTTAGAATTTCACACATATTCTTATCACTGTCAGTGATCTGACCAGAGTTACTCTTAAGTGGGCCTATCTTGTCCCTAATCTTATTTCTGTATACCTGAAAGAACCCTTTTGGGTTAGTCTTTGAATCCCTTGCGACCTTAGCCTCATAATCCCTTTTTGCTTTTCTTATTCCTTTTTTTATTTCTCTCTTTAATTGAATATATTGATTTCTTAACTGCCCATCCCCTCTTTTGATACGTCTATATATGCCTCTCTTTTGACCAATGAGATGTTTTAATCTATTGTTCATCCATTTGGGATCATTTTTGTTAGATCTAATTTCCCTACTCGGAACAAAAGTTGTCTGGGCAGCTAGTACTATGCTAGTATCTGACCCATAGTCAGGACATCCCAATTTAGCCCACCCAAGTAATTTTTCAGTCCCATGAAGTCGGTCAAGCGAAAATCTGGGACAGAGATTTGATTGCAGTTATCTGGGTAATTCCATGATATACTGAAACTAAGCGATTTGTGATCTCTTTCCCCAAGCTCACCATTAACCTCAAGATTATTAATGAGTGAATCTTTGTTGGCAAGAACCAAGTCAAGCAGATTCTTTCCTCTAGTTGGTTCTGTCACAAACTGTTCTAAAAAGCAATCCTGAACCGTATCAAGAATGTCACTAGACTCAAGATTTCCTGTCATATTGTTCCAATCAATTTGTCTAAAGTTAAATTCTCCCATTATCACAACATTTTCATATCTAGATGCCTTATGAATTTCGTCCCATAACAGCTTACTGCCCTCCCTATCAAGGTTTGGGGGCCTATAAATCACACCCACAATTAATTTGTCACGTCCCTCGAGAAACTGTAGCCAAACAGATTCTGTGTTCGATGTTTCTGATCTTATATAATGTCTAAGACAATTTAAATTTTCTCTGACATACATCGCCACACCACCACCCTTCCTCTTGACCCTATCAGTGGAAGAGTTTATAACTCTGTATGTTGCATTCAGAAGGCATTTCTCTATCTTTCAGGTTGAACCAGGTCTCTGTTATACCAATAATATCTATATTACCTACAGTTGCAAGTAATTTTACCTCATCTATCTTATTTCTTAGACTCCTACTATTCGTATAGTAAACCTTAAGGGAGCTAGTCACTCGTTGCCCTCTACTATCTCTCTTTGTTTGTTGATCAATTGATTTGCCATTACTAGCAACTTTATTTTGAATATTGTCTTTTAAACATATCCCCGAGGTATCCCGGTAATAACTGCTGTTTTTAACCCTAATGCTGCAGCCTGATTGTTTCCCACAAACACCCATACCTCTATAATCTATCAGTTTAAATTCCTAGACAAGTTATCAATTGCCCTCTCAATTGAATTGGCTAATGCAACTACTCCATCCCCAGAGATATGAACCCCATCCCTTGCATACATATCACGTTTGCCAAAGAATAGGTCCCAGTTATCAATGAATGGGATTGCAAGTTACTTGCAGTACCTGTCTAGCCAGCAATTTATACCAATTGCCCTAGACATCCATTCATTGCTCACTCCCTTTCTAGGCGAGATGCTACATATGACTGGGATCCCTCCCTTAGACCTAACTACTTCTATGGCTGACCTGTACTTATCCAGCAGCTCCTCTCTCCTGTCCTTCCCAATGTCATTACCCCCAGCACTAAGACAGATAATGGGCTTGTTCCCATTACCTGCCATAATATTATCCAACCTGCTGACTATGACACCAACACCAGCTCCAGGAAGATACACACTCTGTCTGACCTTTCTGGCTCTGTTACAAAATGCACAGTCCATATATCTTACCTGAGTATCGCCTACTATTAAAATATTCTTACCTTGATTAGCAGGGGAATCAGTGGTACCTTAAACCTCACTAACCACTGAAGTACACTCGTCTTGGAGAACAGAGAATCGATTTCCTACCTTCACATCTTCTCTATTAAATCTCATCTTCCTTCTTCCTGAACTGTGAACCACTTGCCACTTAAAGCGGCTGCCACTATCACTGCTGGTGACCATTCCTACCTTACCAGCTAAATCCTTCTCACACTCGCTCCCAAACTCATCTATGCGAAGCTTCAGCTTCCTATTTTCCTCCTGAAGAAGTAGAATCTCCTTCTTAAACACTTGAACCTGAGATTCAAAAACACTACAACAAGCCAGGTGTAATTACTGCTACAAGAAAGGACATCAGGAGGACCTGTGTCGGAAGAAAAAGGAACTTGACAGACAGGACTACCTGTTTAGAGACCTGTTCTCAGAACAAACCAGCAGGATCTCTGAATTGGTGAACACTCTCACACGTCACCCACTCAGCTACTCCTATCCCAGCCCAGCAGGTGGTATTGTGCCTTATACAAGACCACAGACCTACATCCCTGCAGCTGCCTCAGTACCCTACCTCTCTCAAGGGCAGGCACCTTACATGCCCTACACACCCACCACCTCAAGCTGACCACATTATCATGAGGAGCCAGTCTATCAGCATCCTGTCGGCCAACATTAGAGGTTTCATTACTAATGTTGGAGAGCTCACACACAGTTTTGTGAACACTCGACGTCCCGACATGATAGCTGTTGTTGAAACATTTTTGGATGACAGGACTCCAGAAAATTTTGCAAGAATTCCTGGCTACACCTCATGGATGAGAAGAGACAGGCTAGGGCAAGGAGGAGGTGTTGCTGTGTGCTTCTCTAAAAGTGTTCATGCCCAGCACATTGATGTTGCCACCCCTACACATCTTGAAATGATGTTCTTCAAGCTCTGCATAAACACTAGTACCTCTGTACTAGCATGTGCAATGTACAGACCTCAGTAGCAACATGCAGACCCCATCAACTTCCTAATGGAAAATATTGATTCCCTTCTGCTACAACACAACTGTCAACATATCATAATTGTTAGTGACCTCAACCAGTACCTTATACAGAAGGACTTTGATGACCTTCTTGCATTGTTTGACATGAGAAACTTTGTTGATTTCCCTACTCACATCTCTGGCTCCTCCCTTGACCCAGTAGTGAGTGATCTGGCAGAAGGCATAGTCACTCGTCAACCCCTCGGCTATGTTGGATCGTCTGACCACAAGGCTGTTTTTACGACACTTAAGATCCCAACAGAACGAGGTGAGGAGTCCACATGCACAACCTGGCTATGGGAAAGAGGAAATTGGCCAGCCCTTCGCTCTGAGCTCGCCACCACCGATTGGAATGCTCTTCTCCAAGGGGATGTTGACAACCAAGTGAAAGCCTTCACTGGACACATCCTTAATCTACAACAAGAACACATTCCTCACCGGCAATATGTGACGAAGCCTACGGATCAGCCTTGGTTTGGCTTTCGTTATAGAGAGGATGCTACTGCTAAGTACAAAGCATGGCGAAGGTATAAGAGACATCCTACTACCTATAACAGGAACTTGCACAGGCAAGCCTGTGGACATATGGGTGACGTTCAAAAGTGAGCCATTGCTAAATGGGAGGTGGACACTAAAAGAAAGCTAGCATCAGGTAGGGTAGGCTCCTAAACTTGGTGGCCCCTGGTCAAGGACAGACAAGGTTATCTGCCTGATGAACTCATTCCACCTCTAAATCGACAGGATGGGATCACCTCTACTAGTAGTCAAGAGAAGGCGGGCCTCTTTGCTGAACACTTTGCTACCAAAATGCAAGTTCCTGATCCAGCAAGGGACTCTCCTTGGCTAGCTGCAAGGACTGTGTCAAAACTGTCAGTGGTGACAATAAGGCAGGAGGAGGTGCATTTCCTTCTTAAATCGCTTGACCAAGAAAAGGCTGTGGGCCCAGACAAGTTGAGCCCAAGATTGCTGAGAAGATGTGCAGACCAGCTAGCAGCACCTCTAACTCGCATCTTTCAGGACTGCCTAGTACAGTGTAAATGGCCCTCTCTATGGAAAGAGGCAAATGTAGTCCCTGTTCACAAAAAGAAGAGCAGAGCAGAAATCAGCAACTACAGACCAATGTCACTCCTGTCAATCACTTGTAAGATCCTTGAGACAATAATCTCAAGACAAATGACAGAGTTTTTTGACTATCACTCACTACTTTGTGATCGTCAATATGGCTTCAGGAAAGGTTACTCTGCTGCTGATCTGTTGTTAAACCTCTCCACTAAGTGGCACCAGTCACTGGATGAATCCAAAGTCAGCTGTGTGGTAGCACTGGACATTGCTGGTGCTTTCGACCGGGTGTGGCACCAGGGCCTCTTAGCAAAACTTCAAGCACTGGAAATTGCAGGCTCTATGCTATGTCTCCTCAGTGATTACCTTCATGGTAGATCTCTAAGTGTAGTTCTCAATGGAACGGAATCAGCAAGACATCCTATTGGGGCAAGTGTTCCACAAGGAAGCGTGCTGGGACCATTGTTATAGAATGTCTACTTCAACGACCTTCTTCATCTCATCCCAGAATCACATGCATATGCAGACGACTGCACACTGACATTCACTTATCCAAGAGAAGAAATGCCAGCTGCTCTAAGCTACATCAATCACCAGCTGAGAGCTATATCAGGTTGGGGAAATAGATGGCAAGTAACATTTGCACCTGAGAAAACGCAAATGATGATCGTCTCTAGGCACCATGATGGTAATGCTGGTGTAGTAATAAGGATGAATGGGAGGGTGTTGGCACCTGGAGAAGAAGTTGATATCCTTGGGGTGAAATTTGACTCCAAACTAACCATGAAGAACCATGTTGTAAATCTTGCAAACAAGGCAGCCAGGAAGCTTACAGCACTTCGCCGTATCTCGCATCTACATGACAGTAGGGGTTGCAAGATTCTGTACGAGGCACAAGTATGGTCGCACCTTGAGTATGCTCCACTTTCTTGGTTTGCCTGCCCCTCCCCTCTCATATGCGACTGCTTGACAGAGTAGAGAACAGAGCAAGACGTCTCATCTCTCGCCTGGACCCATCCTGGATAGATCTGTCATTTCAACAGAGCCTTCAGCATAGGAGGGATGTGGGTGGCCTTACTGTTATGTACAAGGCCAATATTGTCAAAATACCACACTTGGATCCACTTCGAGGACAGCATGAAACAAGCTTTTATGCTACAAGACGGGCAGAAAGCAGCAACTTCACTCTGGCTGTACCCTTCTCCAGAACATCACTTCATCTGAGATCATACATACCCAGGATGACTCGAGTATTGAACACATTCGTACAGCATAATGATGTCAACGAGATAAAGTAAGTTGATCAAATGAAAATGCTGGCCCACAGATGGCTCCAACTTCATCCTGTTCCCTACTTGTATGTATCATAACAATAAAAATACTTTCAAATAAGCTGATGTAGGTAACAGCTCTTAGCTTGCCAATAAAGCTAGGAATCCTTAACCTTGTCAAACGCTGTGTAAAAAAAAAAAAAAAAAAAAAAAAAAAAACATGGTGCTTGGTAACATCCCACTCTATCTCCCAAGAGCTTAGGCAGGTATGACCACACGTGACCACTGACCTCAGCTTACTGACCACTGACCTCAGCATAGTGTATACTGTATGTCAGTGTTTACTGGATGTTAGCGTATACTATATGGCAGTGTATACTGTATGTTAGGGTATACTGTATGGCAGTGTATACTGTATGTTAGGATATACTGAAGGAAGGGGTAGAAGAACGAGGTGAATCTCTTGAATATAAATATAACGATAATTGGTAAACTGTCAGCGTAGACTCTTTATATAAACACAAATGTTCAGTGTGTTCCAGCACAAATGTTCAGTGTGTTCCAGCACAAATGTTCAGTGTGTTCCAGTACAAATGTTCAGTGTGTTCCAGCACAAATGTTCAGTGTGTTCCAGCACAAATGTTCAGTGTGTTCCAGCACAAATGTTCAGTGTGTTCCAGCACAAATGTTCAGTGTGTTCCAGCACAAATGTTCAGTGTGTTCCAGTACAAATGTTCAGTGTGTTCCAGCACAAATGTTCAGTGTGTTCTAGCACAAATGTTCAGTGTGTTCCAGCACAAATGTTCAGTGTGTTCCAGCACAAATGTTCAGTGTGTTCCAGTACAAATGTTCAGTGTGTTCCAGCACAAATGTTCAGTGTGTTCCAGCACAAATGTTCAGTGTGTTCTAGCACAAATGTTCTGTGTGTTCTAACACAAATGTTCAGTGTGTTCTAGCACAAATGTTCAGTGTGTTCCAGCACAAATGTTCAGTGTGTTCCAGTACAAATGTTCAGTGTGTTCCAGTACAAATGTTCAGTGTGTTCCAGCACAAATGTTCAGTGTGTTCCAGCACAAATGTTCAGTGTGTTCCAGCACAAATGTTCAGTGTGTTCCAGTACAAATGTTCAGTGTGTTCCAGCACAAATGTTCAGTGTGTTCCAGTACAAATGTTCAGTGTGTTCCAGCACAAATGTTCAGTGTGTTCCAGTACAAATGTTCAGTGTGTTCCAGTACAAATGTTCAGTGTGTTCCAGCACAAATGTTCAGTGTGTTCCAGCACAAATGTTCAGTGTGTTCCAGTACAAATGTTCAGTGTGTTCCAGCACAAATGTTCAGTGTGTTCCAGCACAAATGTTCAGTGTGTTCCAGCACAAATGTTCAGTGTGTTCCAGCACAAATGTTCAGTGTGTTCCAGCACAAATATTCAGTGTGTTCCAGCACAAATGTTCAGTGTGTTCCAGCACAAATGTTCAGTGTGTTCCAGCACAAATGTTCAGTGTGTTCCAGCACAAATGTTCAGTGTGTTCCAGCACAAATGTTCAGTGTGTTCCAGCACAAATGTTCAGTGTGTTCCAGTACAAATGTTCAGTGTGTTCCAGCACAAATATTCAGTGTGTTCCAGCACAAATGTTCAGTGTGTTCCAGCACAAATGTTCAGTGTGTTCCAGCACAAATGTTCAGTGTGTTCCAGCACAAATGTTCAGTGTGTTCCAGCACAAATGTTCAGTGTGTTCCAGCACAAATGTTCAGTGTGTTCCAGCACAAATATTCAGTGTGTTCCAGCACAAATGTTCAGTGTGTTCCAGCACAAATGTTCAGTGTGTTCCAGCACAAATGTTCAGTGTGTTCCAGCACAAATGTTCAGTGTGTTCCAGCACAAATGTTCAGTGTGTTCCAGCACAAATGTTCAGTGTGTTCCAGCACAAATGTTCAGTGTGTTCCAGCACAAATGTTCAGTGTGTTCCAGCACAAATGTTCAGTGTGTTCCAGCACAAATGTTCAGTGTGTTCCAGCACAAATGTTCAGTGTGTTCCAGCACAAATGTTCAGTGTGTTCCAGCACAAATGTTCAGTGTGTTCCAGCACAAATGTTCAGTGTGTTCCAGCACAAATGTTCAGTGTGTTCCAGCACAAATGTTCAGTGTGTTCCAGTACAAATGTTCAGTGTGTTCCAGCACAAATGTTCAGTGTGTTCCAGCACAAATGTTCAGTGTGTTCCAGCACAAATGTTCAGTGTGTTCCAGTACAAATGTTCAGTGTGTTCCAGCACAAATATTCAGTGTGTTCCAGCACAAATGTTCAGTGTGTTCCAGCACAAATGTTCAGTGTGTTCCAGCACAAATGTTCAGTGTGTTCCAGCACAAATGTTCAGTGTGTTCCAGCACAAATGTTCAGTGTGTTCCAGCACAAATGTTCAGTGTGTTCCAGCACAAATATTCAGTGTGTTCCAGCACAAATGTTCAGTGTGTTCCAGCACAAATGTTCAGTGTGTTCCAGCACAAATGTTCAGTGTGTTCCAGCACAAATGTTCAGTGTGTTCCAGCACAAATGTTCAGTGTGTTCCAGCACAAATGTTCAGTGTGTTCCAGCACAAATGTTCAGTGTGTTCCAGCACAAATGTTCAGTGTGTTCCAGCACAAATGTTCAGTGTGTTCCAGCACAAATGTTCAGTGTGTTCCAGCACAAATGTTCAGTGTGTTCCAGCACAAATGTTCAGTGTGTTCCAGCACAAATGTTCAGTGTGTTCCAGCACAAATGTTCAGTGTGTTCCAGCACAAATGTTCAGTGTGTTCCAGTACAAATGTTCAGTGTGTTCCAGCACAAATGTTCAGTGTGTTCCAGTACAAATGTTCAGTGTGTTCCAGCACAAATGTTCAGTGTGTTCCAGTACAAATGTTCAGTGTGTTCCAGTACAAATGTTCAGTGTGTTCCAGCACAAATGTTCAGTGTGTTCCAGCACAAATGTTCAGTGTGTTCCAGCACAAATGTTCAGTGTGTTCCAGCACAAATGTTCAGTGTGTTCCAGCACAAATGTTCAGTGTGTTCCAGCACAAATGTTCAGTGTGTTCCAGTACAAATGTTCAGTGTGTTCCAGCACAAATATTCAGTGTGTTCCAGCACAAATGTTCAGTGTGTTCCAGCACAAATGTTCAGTGTGTTCCAGCACAAATGTTCAGTGTGTTCCAGCACAAATGTTCAGTGTGTTCCAGCACAAATGTTCAGTGTGTTCCAGCACAAATGTTCAGTGTGTTCCAGCACAAATATTCAGTGTGTTCCAGCACAAATGTTCAGTGTGTTCCAGCACAAATGTTCAGTGTGTTCCAGCACAAATGTTCAGTGTGTTCCAGCACAAATGTTCAGTGTGTTCCAGCACAAATGTTCAGTGTGTTCCAGCACAAATGTTCAGTGTGTTCCAGCACAAATGTTCAGTGTGTTCCAGCACAAATGTTCAGTGTGTTCCAGCACAAATGTTCAGTGTGTTCCAGCACAAATGTTCAGTGTGTTCCAGCACAAATGTTCAGTGTGTTCCAGCACAAATGTTCAGTGTGTTCCAGCACAAATGTTCAGTGTGTTCCAGCACAAATGTTCAGTGTGTTCCAGCACAAATGTTCAGTGTGTTCCAGCACAAATGTTCAGTGTGTTCCAGTACAAATGTTCAGTGTGTTCCAGCACAAATGTTCAGTGTGTTCCAGTACAAATGTTCAGTGTGTTCCAGCACAAATGTTCAGTGTGTTCCAGTACAAATGTTCAGTGTGTTCCAGTACAAATGTTCAGTGTGTTCCAGCACAAATGTTCAGTGTGTTCCAGCACAAATGTTCAGTGTGTTCCAGCACAAATGTTCAGTGTGTTCCAGTACAAATGTTCAGTGTGTTCTAGCACAAATGTTCAGTGTGTTCCAGCACAAATGTTCAGTGTGTTCCAGCACAAATGTTCAGTGTGTTCCAGCACAAATGTTCAGTGTGTTCCAGCACAAATGTTCAGTGTGTTCCAGTACAAATGTTCAGTGTGTTCCAGCACAAATGTTCAGTGTGTTCTAGCACAAATGTTCAGTGTGTTCCAGCACAAATGTTCAGTGTGTTCCAGCACAAATGTTCAGTGTGTTCCAGTACAAATGTTCAGTGTGTTCCAGCACAAATGTTCAGTGTGTTCCAGCACAAATGTTCAGTGTGTTCTAGCACAAATGTTCTGTGTGTTCTAACACAAATGTTCAGTGTGTTCTAGCACAAATGTTCAGTGTGTTCCAGCACAAATGTTCAGTGTGTTCCAGTACAAATGTTCAGTGTGTTCCAGTACAAATGTTCAGTGTGTTCCAGCACAAATGTTCAGTGTGTTCCAGTACAAATGTTCAGTGTGTTCCAGCACAAATGTTCAGTGTGTTCCAGCACAAATGTTCAGTGTGTTCTAGCACAAATGTTCTGTGTGTTCTAACACAAATGTTCAGTGTGTTCTAGCACAAATGTTCAGTGTGTTCCAGCACAAATGTTCAGTGTGTTCCAGCACAAATGTTCAGTGTGTTCCAGCACAAATGTTCAGTGTGTTCCAGCACAAATGTTCAGTGTGTTCCAGTACAAATGTTCAGTGTGTTCCAGCACAAATGTTCAGTGTGTTCCAGCACAAATGTTCAGTGTGTTCCAGCACAAATGTTCAGTGTGTTCCAGTACAAATGTTCAGTGTGTTCCAGCACAAATGTTCAGTGTGTTCCAGCACAAATGTTCAGTGTGTTCTAGCACAAATGTTCTGTGTGTTCTAACACAAATGTTCAGTGTGTTCTAGCACAAATGTTCAGTGTGTTCCAGCACAAATGTTCAGTGTGTTCCAGTACAAATGTTCAGTGTGTTCCAGCACAAATGTTCAGTGTGTTCCAGCACAAATGTTCAGTGTGTTCCAGCACAAATGTTCAGTGTGTTCCAGCACAAATGTTCAGTGTGTTCCAGCACAAATGTTCAGTGTGTTCCAGCACAAATGTTCAGTGTGTTCCAGTACAAATGTTCAGTGTGTTCCAGCACAAATGTTCAGTGTGTTCCAGCACAAATGTTCAGTGTGTTCCAGCACAAATGTTCAGTGTGTTCTAGCACAAATGTTCTGTGTGTTCTAACACAAATGTTCAGTGTGTTCTAGCACAAATGTTCAGTGTGTTCCAGCACAAATGTTCAGTGTGTTCCAGCACAAATGTTCAGTGTGTTCCAGCACAAATGTTCAGTGTGTTCCAGCACAAATGTTCAGTGTGTTCCAGCACAAATGTTCAGTGTGTTCCAGCAGAAATGTTCATTGTGTTCTAGCACAAATGTTCAGAGTGTTCTAGTACAAATGTTCAATGTGTTCTAACAGAAATGTTCAGTGTGTTCTAGCACAAATGTTCAGTGTGTTCAAGCACAAATGTTCAGTGTGTTCAAGCACAAATGTTCAGTGTGTTCAAGCACAAATGTTGAGTGTGTTCCATCACAAATGTTCTGTGTGTTCTATCACAAATGTTCTGTGTGTTCTATCACAAATGTTCAGTGTGTTCTATCACAAATGTTCTGTGTGTTCTAGCACAAATGTTCAGTGTGTTCTCGCACAAATGTTCAGTGTGTTCTATCACAAATGTTCTGTGTGTTCTAGCACAAATGTCCAGTGTGTTCTCGCACAAATGTTCAGTGTGTTCTATCACAAATGTTCAGTGTGTTCTCGCACAAATGTTCAGTGTGTTCTATCACAAATGTTCTGTGTGTTCTCGCACAAATGTTCAGTGTGTTCTAGCACAAATGTTCAGTGTGTTCTAGCACAAATGTTCAGTGTGTTCTAGCACAAATGTTCAGTGTGTTCTAACACAAATGTTCAGTGTGTTCTAGCACAAATGTTCTATGTGTTCTGTCACAAATATTCAGTGAGTTCAAGCACATGTGTTCATTGTGTTCTAGCACAAATGTTCAGTTTGTTCTAGTACATATGTTAAGTTTGTTCAAGCACAAACGATCAGTGTGTTCTAGAACAAATGTTCAATGTGTTCTAGCACAAATGTTCAGTGTTTTCGCAAATAAACCTTCAATATCATATATAAATTCTCCGTCACATATAAACTAACAGTGTTGTCACAAACTTACAGTGTTGTCACAAACTTACAGTGTTGTCACAAACTAACAGTGTTGTCACAAACTTACAGTGTTGTCACAAACTTACAGTGTTGTCACAAACTTACAGTGTTGTCACAAACTAACAGTGTTGCCACAAACTTACAGTGTTGTCACAAACTTACAGTGTTGTCACAAACTAACAGTGTTGTCACAAACTTACAGTGTTGTCACAAACTTACAGTGTTGTCACAAACTAACAGTGTTGTCACAAACTTACAGTGTTGTCACAAACTTACAGTGTTGTCACAAACTTACAGTGTTGTCACAAACTTACAGTGTTGTCACAAACTAACAGTGTTGTCACAAACTTACAGTGTTGTCACAAACTTACAGTGTTGTCACAAACCAAATGTGTTGTCACAAACTTACAGTGTTGTCACAAACTAACAGTGTTGTCACAAACTTACAGTGTCACAAACTTACAGTGTCACAAACTAACAGTGTTGTCACAAACTTACAGTGTTGTCACAAACTTACAGTGTTGTCACAAACTTACAGTGTTGTCACAAACTTACAGTGTTGTCACAAACTAACAGTGTTGTCACAAACTTACAGTGTTGTCACAAACTTACAGTGTTGTCACAAACTTACAGTGTTGTCACAAACTAACAGTGTTGTCACAAACTTACAGTGTTGTCACAAACTTACAGTGTTGTCACAAACTTACAGTGTTGTCACAAACTTACA
This sequence comes from Cherax quadricarinatus, assembly GCF_038502225.1. NCBI lineage: Eukaryota > Metazoa > Arthropoda > Malacostraca > Decapoda > Parastacidae > Cherax > Cherax quadricarinatus. The sequence continues at coordinate 27,040,398 of NC_091350.1, read as the reverse complement.
GTGTTGTCACAAACTAACAGTGTTGTCACAAACTTACAGTGTTGTCACAAACTTACAGTGTTGTCACAAACTTACAGTGTTGTCACAAACTAACAGTGTTGTCACAAACTTAGTGTTGTCACAAACTAACAGTGTTGTCACAAACTTACAGTGTTGTCACAAACTAACAGTGTTGTCACAAACTTACAGTGTTGTCACAAACTAACAGTGTTGTCACAAACTTACAGTGTTGTCACAAACTTACAGGGTTGTCACAAACTTACAGTGTTGTCACAAACTTAGTGTTGTAACAAACTAACAGTGTTGTCACAAACTTACAGTGTTGTCACAAACTTACAGGGTTGTCACAAACTTACAGTGTTGTCACAAACTAACAGTGTTGTCACAAACTTAGTGTTGTAACAAACTAACAGTGTTGTCACAAACTTACAGGGTTGTCACAAACTCACAGTGTTGTCACAAACTAACAGTGTTGTCACAAACTTACAGTGTTGTCACAAACTTACAGTGTTGCCACAAACTAACAGTGTTGTCACAAACTTACAGGGTTGTCACAAACTTACAGTGTTGTCACAAATTAACAGTGTTGTCACAAACTTACAGTGTTGTTACAAACTTACAGTGCTGTCACAAACTTACAGTGTTGTCAAAAACTAACAGTGTTGTCACAAACTTACAGTGTTGTTACAAACTTACAGTGTTGTCACAAACTTACAGGGTTGTCACAAACTTACAGTGTTGTCACAAACTAACAGTGTTGTCACAAACTTACAGGGTTGTCACAAACTTACAGTGTTGTCACAAACTAACAGTGTTGTCACAAACTTACAGTGTTGTTACAAACTTACAGTGTTGTCACAAACTTACAGTGTTGTCACAAACTTACAGTGTTGTCACAAACTTAGTGTTGTTACAAACTAACAGTGTTGTCACAAACTAACAGTGTGTGGCAACACTGTTAGTTTGTGACAACTCTGTTAGTTTGTGACAACACTGTAAGTAACAGTGTTGTCAGAAACTTACAGTGTTGCCACAAACTTACAGTGTTGCCACAAACTTACAGTGTTGCCACAAACTTGCAGTGTTGCCACTAACTTACAGTGGTGTCACATGCTTCCAGTGTTGCCACAAACTTACAGTGTTGTCACAAACTTAAAGTGTTGCCCCAAACTTACAGTGTTGTCACAAACTTACAGTGTTGTTACAAACTTACAGTGTTGTCACAAACTTACAGTGTAGTCACAAACTTACAGTGTTGTCACAAACTTTCAGTGTTGCCACAAACTTACTGTGTTGCCACAAACTTACAGTGTTGTCACAAACTTACATTGTCACAAACTAGCAGTGTTGTCACAAACTTACAGTGTTGTCACAAACTTACAGTGTTGTCACAAACTTACAGTGTTGTCACAAGCTTACAGTGTTGTCACAAACTTACAGTGTTGTCACAAACTTACAGTGTTGTCACAAACTTACAGTGTTGCCACAAACTTACAGTGTTGTCACAAACTTACAGTGTTGTCACAAACTTACAGTGTTGTCACAAATTTACAGTGTTGTCACAAACTTACAGTGTTGCCACAAACTTACAGTGTTGCCACAAACTAACAGTGTTGTCACAAAACTTACAGTATTGTCACAAACTTATAATGTTGTCACAAACTTACAGTGTTGCCACACACAGTGTTGTCACAAACTTACAGTGTTGTCACAAACTTACAGTGTTGTCACAAACTTACAGTGTTGTCACAAACTTGCAGTGTTGTCACAAACTTACAGTGTTGTCACAAACTTACAGTGTTGTATTGAACTGACAGTATTGTCACAAACTAACAGTGTTGTCACAAACTTACAGTGTTGTCACAAACTTACAGTGTTGTCACAAACTAACAGTGTTGTCACAAGCCTACAGTGTTGTCACAAACTAAAAGTGTTGTCACAAATTTACAGTGTTGTCACAAACTTACATTGTCACAAACTTACAGTGTTGTCACAAACTTACAGTGTTGTCACACACTTACTGTGTTGCCACAAACTTACAGTGTTGTCACAAACTTTCAGTGTTGTCATAAACTTACAGTGTTGTCACAAACTTACAGTGTTGCCACAAACTTACAGTGTTGTCACAAACTTACAGTGTTGCCACAAACTTACAGTGTTGTCACAAACTTACAGTGTTGTCACAAACTTACAGTGTTGCCACAAGCTGACAGTGTTGCCACAAACTTACAGTGTCGTCACCAACTTTCAGTGTTGTCACAAACTTACAGTGTTGCCACAAACTTACAGAGTTGCCACAAACTTACGGTGTTGTCACAGACTTACAGTGTTGCCACAAACTTACAGTGTTGTCACAAACTTACAGTGTTGCCATAAACTTACAGTGTTGCCACAAACTTACAGTGTTGTCACAAACTTACAGTGTTGCCACAAACTTACAGTGTTGTCACAGACTTACAGTGTTGCCACAAACTTACAGTGTTGTCACAAACTTACAGTGTTGCCATAAACTTACAGTGTTGCCACAAACTTACAGTGTTGCCACAAACTTACAGTGTTGTCACAGACTTACAGTGTTGCCACAAACTTACAGTGTTGCCACAAACCTACAGTGTTGCCACAAACTTACAGTGTTGTCACAAATAGTGGAAAATCGGAAACAATAGAGATAAGACAAAAGACGTATTATTTCTACATATACATGGTATACAAGTACATGTACAAGGTATACAAGTACATGTACAAGGTATTCAAGTACATGTACAAGGTATACAAGTACATGTACAAGGTATTCAAGTACATGTACAAGGTATACAAGTACATGTACAAGGTATACAAGTACATGTACAAGGTATACAAGTACATGTACAAAGTATACAAGTACATGTACAAGGTATTCAAGTACATGTACAAGGTATTCAAGTACATGTACAAGGTATACAAGTATATGTACAAGGTATACAAGTACATGTACAAGGTATACAAGTACATGTACAAGGTATTCAAGTACATGTACAAGGTATTCAAGTACATGTACAAGGTATACAAGTACATGTACAAGGTATACAAGTACATGTACAAGGTATTTAAGTACATGTACAAGGTATTCAAGTACACTTACAAGGTATACAAGTACAAATACAAGGTATACAAGTACATGTACAAGATATTCAAGTACATTTACAAGGTATACAAGTACAAATACAAGGTATACAAGTACATGTACAAGGTATTCAAGTACATGTACAAGGTATTCAAGCACATATACAAGGTATACAAGTACATGTACAAGGTATTCAAGTACATATACAAGATATACAAGTACATGTACAAGGTATTCAAGTACATGTACAAGGCATACAATTACATATACAAGATATTCAAGTACATGTACAAGGTATACAAGTACATGTGCACGGTATACGAGTACATATACAAGGTATACAAGCACATGTACAAGGTATTCAAGTACATGTACAAGGTATACAAGTACATGTGCACGGTATACGAGTACATGTACATGGTATACAAGCACATGTACAAGGTATTCAAGTACATGTACAAGGTATACAAGTACATATACAAAGTATACAGACTATAACTGACATCAATGACATACTACTATATAGAAAGCCTCTTGTTATGCTGAGCATTTCCTGCAAATTAAGTCAGTGTCCCAGGATGCCACCCACACGAGTCCACTAACACCCAGGATGCGACCCACACCAGTCCACTAACACCCAGGTACCCATTTTATACTGACGGGTAAACAGGGACAGCAGATGTTTTATGGAAACGCGTCCCTAATGTTACTGAAGTCACTTCGTGTATATACATCAAGTTTTAGCTCAGAGAAAGCTTGTTCTGCACTCCCTGCTCTTATTTACTCTTGCATGTAGTTCAACATTTGAAGCGAGAAATTCCTAGGTCGATGTTAATGAGATTTGTGTCGTTCTTGGTTCCTTCGCTTTAATGGAACATTTGTTTTTAAGTGTTACTAAGTGACTATAATTCATTATAAGCTTCTGAAATTAGTAAAGTTTCCTAATTTGTGATGGAAAATGCTAAGATATGTTTTATGTATGTGAGAGAGAGAGAGAGAGAAAGAAAGAGAGAGAGAGAGAGAGAGAGAGAGCATTGGAAAGACATATAGAGTACGATTTTAAAGACCACACCGGAGCTGTCTACTTAGTAGGACAATTTACTCTTATCTATATAAGGACTGTTATGTAATATCCAAGTTGTTTGGGACAAGGATCATTGTGACTTATTGTGTTTAAGGATGGATTACATATCACTTACTCTACAACAGTCGTCTCTCTTGACATTACTGAACTTGCTTAATTTCTAAAAGCCCCTGTGTCCAAATTTTTGAGTTCTTGAAATCTGTAGTGGCATCTGGCCATCAAGGTCACTACTACTCCTGTTTTGTTTTACTTTCGTTCCTTACTATCTGGTAGCCCACTGGGACTATCGCATTTGTTATTATTTGTGAAAGTTTTTGCTCCATATTTATTATGACACCTCATGTTTGAAGGTAACTATCTACATTTGAGTACCACACTATAATTTTAATATCACTTGCTGTTATCTTGGAATGATGTTATCTTTGGGCTCTGGTGGCCTGGTGGTTAACGCTCTCGCTTCACACGGTGAGGGCCTGGGTTCGATTCCCAGCCAGAGTAGAAACATTGGACGTGTTTCTTTCCACCTGTTGTCTATGTTCCCCATCAGTAAAATGGGTACCTGGGTGTTAGTCGACTGGTGTGGGTCGCATCCTGGGACACTGACCTAAGGAGGCCTGGTCACAGACCGGGCCGCGGGGGCGTTGACCCCCGGAACTCTCTCCAGATAAACTCCAGATAAACTCCAGAGATGCTGGGCAAAATGTCTATGAGGAGTGTTGGAGTAATTCCTGGACAATGTTTAGCTTGCTTGTTCACCTTTTTTAGAACTGGTGATCTGTTCTCTGTTCTGCTCTTCTGCAACTTCTCTTTTAGCATATCTCCTTATTTACCTTTTCTTTTTCCTTCATATTACGTTTGTTGACGTAGACAGTGTCAAAGATGCAAGATCGCCTCTTATTTGATTTTGATCTCGTAGTTTTCTTATTTCCGACCTCAGGTAAAGACTCTCGCAGCCTTGTTTAATATTGCAAGTATTACTTGCAATTCCAGTTTCGTCCACCATTTATTCAACTTACTGTTCATCTTTCATACTTTCCTCTTGGCTACTCTTACTTCATATATTCTATGAGACAGTTAATTCATAAGAGGTTCAATGCATGAGAACTTTCGTCCATGAGATCTTTGTTCCACATGACCCCGTCTTTTCTGGCATCATCAAGGTTAGATAAAAGAACACAGGTACAACTAATGTGGTATTTTATTGTGGCAACGTTTCGCTCTCCAGGAGCTTTATCAAGCTGTTACAAACAATACATGGACACAAAGGGTACATATAGGCTCAGAGTGAGGTGTAATACTAGTGGTGGTAGTAGTAGTAATATTAGTTTTAGCAGTAGTAACACAATATGGTAGAACAATCAACTTGCACATTAGTTGCACTTGTGTCCTTTTACCTAACATATTGTCGGTAATTCTACCAACATTAATACATCGTCGAAGTTGCCATCTCAATAAGATCTCTTCCCATTTCATGTTTCTTGCATTCACTGACCAGGTTGGAATTGGTTGATTGTTCACATCCTTTACATTCTGGATTCGTGTCTTTCTCTGTTTCTGTTGTCTGTCTCCACCAGACTCCTTATTTAGCCTTTCTGCTTCCTGCCTTAACACCCTAATCTCAAGACTCTCTCTCTCTCTCTCTCTCTCTCTCTCTCTCTCTCTGTTATATTACTTGTTAGCTTTATTTTCCTTTATCATTTTTTCTCTCTCTGCTCTGATTTGGCCTCAGGGCCAAATCTCTTTTGTATGCAGTTTATTTCCGTGTACATATGATTAACCACAACAGAACATTCTGTTAGTGGTCACTGTTTTTCCTTCATCGTTCCGCAGCTGCGGATCATCAAGCTGAATATCTCCCGCATCCTTAGCTAATCAACTGATCTCGTTTTTCTTATTTTTGTAATTTGCTGGAAGGTGAAAAAATGGTATTGGAATGTGTGGATAGGAGTGGTATATGTGATTTAGAGGCTTTATGAAAGGGTTGAAATGCTGTGTACTCACCTATTTGTGGTCACAAGGGTCGAGTCATAGCTCCTGGCTCGCCCTCTTCACTGGTCGCTACTAGGTCCTTTCTCTCCCTGTTCCATGAGCTTTATCACACCTCGTCTTAAAACTATGCATGGTTCATGCCTCCACTACGTCGTTTACCAGAATGCTCCACTTCCTGACAACTCTATGACTAAAGAAATACTCCCTAACATCCCTTTGACTTAGCTGAGTCTTCAATTTCCAATTGTGACCGCCTTGTTTCTGTGTCCCATCTCTGGAACATCCTGTGTCCACCTTGTCAATTCCTCGCAGTATTTTGTATGTTTGTATCAGGTCTTCCCTGATCCTACTGTCCTCCAGTGTCTTCAGGAATATTTTCCTTTAACCTTTCTTCGTAGGACAGTCCCCTTAGCTCTGGAACTAGTCTTGTTGGAAACCTTTGCACTTTCTCTAATTCCTTGACGTGCTTAACCAGGTGTGGGTTCCAAAAATGTGCTGCGTACTCCAGTATGGGCCTGACGTACACGGTGAACAGGGTCTTGAACGATTCCTTACTGAGGTATCGGAACGCTATTTTGAAGTTTGCCAGGTGCCCATATGCTGCAGCAGTTACATGGTTGATGTGTGCCTCAGAAGATGTGCTCGGTATTATACTTACCCCAAGATCCTTTTCCTTGACTGAAGTTTGCAGTCTTTGGCCACCTAGCCCATACTCTCTGAGGTCTTCTTTGCCCTTCCCCGATCTTCGTGACCTCTTCACTTCTTCCTCGGTTGATGGTGTGCCCCACCTCTCTGTCTTTCTGGAGTGCCTTCTGTCTCCTCTGTGAACACTTTTTTGACTTTCATGTTGAGTTCCTCACATACTTCTTGGTCGTTTCTTGTGATCACTCCTCCTTCTTCAACCTGATTACCTGGTCCTTGACTGTTGTTATCCTCCTGATGTGCTGTACAGCAGCTTCTTGCCAGATCTGGCTTTCGCTATGTTATTTTCGTATTGTCGTTCGGGCACCCTTCTTACCTCTGCATATTCATTTCTGGCTCTACGACTGCTCTCCTAATTCTCCTGGGTCCTTTTCCTTCTGTTCTTCTTACATTCCCTAGCACATTTGGATTTTGCCTCCCAACATCATTGGGTGAACCATGGGCTCATCCTGTCTTTTTCGTTATTCCTGTTGCCCTTGGGTACAAACCTCTCGTCAGCTTCCTTGCATATTATTGTCACATATTCCATCATCTCGTATACTGACTTGACTGCCAGTTCTCTCTCCCACTGAACCCCGTGCAAGAAATTCTTCATGCCAGTGTAGTTCCTACTATTTTGGTTTTGCTTCATTCGTCCTGCCCTTCCTGCTTTTCTCTCTCACGGCCAAGCTGCCGGGAAATTCATCTGTAAAAACTTGCATTTGTGGTCACAGTGAGGCCTGTGCTAACCTTTCTATAGTATAAATATGCTTAGTTGGGTGAATCTTATTGTAGCCAACTGGGTTAGTGGATAACCAGCCGGTCTAGTTTTTTACGACTCACTAGCCGCGAATTCAATTCCCACCCGTCTCGTGGTTTAATCAGATGTTCATGTTATTTTCTCTCCTGCTTTCTGTAGAGTTTGGAAAGTTGCTATACCCCACACAGGGTGTGTAGGAACCTTGTATAGGTGTGTTGGTGATGCTCTCTCAAGCTGTCATGGACGGGGCATGGCACACATTTCACTGAAGGAATCTTTCCCTCTCAAGCGACCTGTTTTAAATCTGGCAACATTGTATAGCTCCTAACTTAGCAGGGACGTGTTAAAGGTCCACAACTAGGGTTTTCCTTTTCTAGTGACTTGTTTTGCTATGATGAGATAGGCTGTTTGCTATCTCAAGCGAAATATTTTATCACAGGCCAGAGGTGGCTCAAACCTAAGAACTTTGGGGCAATTTATGCGGCACTATCTACACCACGCCGCTGACACTCGGCTGGTGATTATCTCCTTAGTTTTTCACATCATACTAATATTTCATCCTTCAGTGGCAACTTGAAAAACCTAACAATTAACAAGCACTTCAACAAACATCAACTGCTACTTGCTAATGACTTGAACATTAACCTTTACAAGCTGAAGACCCTCAAGTAACTGACTTTATTAACAACACCAGATATAACTAAGTCTACACGAATTTCTGAGACAACTTCTTCCTCGAGTGACCACATATGGACCAATATAATAGCTCCTCTCATAGCGGGAATACTCACTGACAATAATACTGATCAACCAAAATTTGTAATACTACTGATCAACCAACATTCGCCAATTACCACTAGACATAATACAGATCTCATTTCTTTTCCGTGATAAAACATCAGTAAATAACTTCCTAACAACAATAAGTGACAATGAATGACATAGAGAGTTTACTGACATCGAGGGTCAGATAGATCAGTGGATGTCTAAAAAAAAAAAACACAAAGAATCTACAATAGACATTGTCTCATTGATAATAAAAAAGGCACAATACCGTGACAGGAACAATATACAAATAACCCGTACTTGGTAAAATAAACTTATGAGTACATTTCGAATAAACTGGAACCATTAACTAGTCATACAGAGTGTGAAGGGAAGGTAGGAGGGGAAGGTAGAACGAGAGGATGTAGTAGTATAATCGTAGAATTAGTGGAACTAGTTGTAGAGTTATTGGTACTACTACTACCAGTAGTAGTAGTAGTAGTAGTAGTAATAGCAGTAGTTATAACTAATAATATAGTGACTGAGCTGGTTATAAGGGAGCAGTGGTATTGACACAAGAGTCAGAGAATGGAGTGTTAGTGAGGCAATAGTAGTAGTAGTAGTAGTAGTAGCAGTAGTAGAGGTAATCTAAGGACAACAGAAAAAGAAAAGGGGACTGTATGAGAGCTAATGACCAATGAGGGTGGGATCAAGAACACAGCGTCTTAACTCAGATAGCCCTTGGTTCAAATTCTCCCTCACTTTGTTACTAATCTGTCTTCTGTCACACTCTCCCAACATCAACTTGAACTTCTTGGTCTTTCCTTTGCAACTTTACATTTTCCCTGACCTGATTCTCTCCTTTGATCCCATACGTTAGTCTCCCTCTTGGAATTTTCCTGACCTGTCCACTTTTCGTGACGCTCTTATTTCTACTCTTGAAAGCTCTTTTATAAGAGAGCCCACCTTCTTCGATGCTGTCAAATTGCTCTTTTCTCTTAAATCTAATACCAATATTGTCATCCTCTCTTCTGATAAAGGCAATCCAGCGGTTACTCATGATCTCGAGGATTACCTCCTCAGAGCTGAAGTCTTGCTCTCTGACTCACACATCTACATTCCTCTCGTGTCCAGCCTCTTGATGGAATCAAAACAACTTTCAACTATAAACCTTGGAAGTGGTATTAAATACCGACAAAATGATAAGTAAGACGCGTTTGCTACACTTGGGTAACTTTACTACTGAAACGTCTCTCCTCCGTAGTAGACTTCGTCAGTCAAATGCAGAGAAGGTATTGTAAGGAGCCCTCAGTACATTCTCTGCTGGATGAATATTTCTACTGTTTCTGTAAACTCTTCCGTACTCGACTGAAGAAGCCTACTGTGTAGGCGAAACGTTTCGGAATATAGATACCTAACTGTTACACATGTCTTATCAACATATCGGTACTGTAAACCATTTTCATATTAACTCATCCACATTTTCTCCTGAACCGTTCAACGATGTAGATACTCAACAGTTGCCAGTGTGTCTTACTTATCATGAACTTTGGACTCGGATCTCTGTCTTCCTGTGACCTTGTTCAACATTTTTCTGTTATCTGTCCCTCTCAACCTTATTTTTGTGGTCTTCCAAAAACTCATAAACCTGATATCCTTGTACGTCCCATCATGTCCTCCAGAGGTTCTGTCTCTTATTCTCTTGCTTCTTGGCTGGCCAAAACTTACACTTTTTCTTCTGCTCACCTCCGTCACTCTGAATACAACATCCATCCTGTAAGTTGCTCAGTCATGATGTTGAATCTCTCTTTACTAGGGTCCCTCCTGGTGATATTCTTCATCTCGCTAAACCAACCGATGACTTTTTTTATCTAATTCACTTGTGTGTGGACTCTTAAGTCTTCTACCTTTCAAGGTAAATTTTCTTCTCAAGACTTCAGTGTTGCTGTGGGTTCTCCTCTATCCACTGTTCTTGTTGATCTTTATATGGAATACTTGGAAACTGTTCTACATCTTATAATGGATGTTTGCCCTTCCTTGTGGCTCCACTACATAGATGACATCTTTGCTCTGTGGCCACATTTCTCGAAGCTCTTAACAGTCTTGTTCTTTTCAATAAGTTCAAAGCATTTACACAGTGGCGTGTACATTCAGTATTTTCTTACCGTTCTCCCTCTGTCAAGAAAAGTGTTCTTATTTCTCTCTCTTTCTCCATGCTCTCCGCATTTTTGACCCTCATTTCCTTGACTTGGACATTTCCACTTTTCGTAATTCGTCCTCTTGTCTTGGCTACACTTCCGATTTCATAAACTCAGCCTTCTCACGTGTTAAATGGCATTTCTTCTCTCCCAAACT